>NC_056746.1:169221089-169402558 GCF_019279795.1 Protopterus annectens | reverse complement strand
TGGTAGTCGGGCTGGCCGAGGGCTACTCTGGCAGGGATAACCCAAATGTGATGACTGCAACAGTGAAACACGAAGAACATCCAGAATTATTTAGGATTGTTTTTATGACTATCTTGTAGGAGAGTATAGTAAGACATCTCTATGAACCTGTTTCTTGACTTGGTTTCACAGCTGTCTGAACAGTTGCAGATTTGTCATTTTTACTCTTTTGCCAGTTAATCCATGCTTTGTCTTGTTCTTTCATAAGGAGTTTGCATTGGCTGGTGAGCCCAGGGATATGGTTGTTTTTAATTCTTTTTTTACACTCTGGGGCCAAGGTGTTAAGAATATTTAGAAATACTGCAATGACGTATTCCACTGAATCATTTAAGGGGAGGTTTTTTTAGGATGGACCAGTTAACCACTTTCAGAGCTTCAATGAAAGAAACTCTGGAGAAACTGGAGAGATTATGGGTAGTTTTGAGCTTAAGTTCCATTGTTAGTTGTGTAATATTCCTGCGGGTATAAGCTGGTAAGTGGTCTGTGTATTTGGGAAGTACCTGAAAAAACAAAATTAGATGAGATGGTAACCAGAATCCAGACCAAAATAGATTGTTGGGAGTCATTTTTGCAGTATCTTGTTGGTGAATTAACAAGTTGAGTGAATCCAAAGAGGTTTATGCTGTTGATTGCTGAATTTGTAGATAAAGACCACTAGTCAATGCTTACATGACCCCAGAAGACTATTCCATTTGTGATTGTATCTGCTATCCAGCAGAGTACATTTTCAAGTATTGGAATGTTCTGTCCTGGCTGGATATATAGGACAACAATGCATATGTTCTTGGCTTTATTAAGTTTTAGGAATGACATTAGGATTTCAGCTTTTCCAGGGAGTTACTATGAGCATACTTGGGAAGATTATAGTTATTCCACTGTTTTTAATGTGTTCTATCCAGCCTAATATTATAACCGAGGGGTAGTACTTCAGCATCTTTTATTTTAGATTTTAGCCACGTCTCTCTTGGAGCTATGACATACGAGTTGTGTTGAGTCATCCAGGCAGAACAATCTGTGATTTTCTTGCACATGCTTCTAAGGTTTAGAGTGACTATTTTTAAACTTTTAGGGAGCATTCTTTGGTTTGGATAGATGTCACCAGATGGACCGATGGTTGAGAAAGACAGTTTATTATGGCATTTTTAGTAGAGATGGGTTAGAAGTACTACCTTGACATTGGGACTGGCATTTTTCAGTATTTTAGGGTTACAACAGTGAAATGGAGTTATGGGAAATAAGCTTGAAGAGATTTTTGAGTAGCTAGTGGGAAGATGGTTGCTAGGCAAGGATGAAGTCATTTTTGACATTTAATTTTTTATCATTACTACTGGTGGGGATGTTAGGAACAAGATGAGGAGAATGAATAAGGTGATACAGGAGTTGGAACCACATGGTTAGTGTTGTAAAAATCTTGTAGTAAGGTAAGGTGAGTTAATGACCACTGACAATACTGTGGAGAATAGGTATGTCTGGATGGGGGTGGGAGCAGAGTGAGATGTGAGAAGGAATTTAAAAAAGAAGTGGGGGGAATGAAATAATGAGAACAGTTTGTGACTAGATACTTCAGTTAGGCACAGGACTGGAGAATGAGTAGAAGAGGCAGAGTTAACAGCCATACAAGTTTAGATGTAGTGGGGGTGGGTGAGAATTGGGGGTATGTTAAGGTAGGGGAATGGAGTGGGTTGACCCACAGTGAAAATACCACCAGGAAAATAATCTGTAAAACTGCAACAAGATAGGAGGCAAGACAAGTCCTGAGAACTTTAAAGGAAATAACATAAGCTGCTACATTACTGTTAAGATACCAAAGTTAACTGCAACAGGCAATACTGCAGAGACTTTGAACTTATGCCCTTGTCATTATACTGTATTTTAACTATGTTTTTGGCCAATTTCAGCTGTTTATTTAGAGTGCTACGGGTATTAGAAGACGCTTACCTGTTAGAATACAATAACAGATTTTAGTTACAGACGTTGGGAGAGGTTCCACTAGGCATATGCACGCTGCCCTCTAAATTAATTATGATTAAATACATTGCACTAATTGAAACGCGATTTATCTTATTTTTAACACACTGTAGGTTATATCACCATTTTCAAAGCAGTTATACTCAAAAAGCTAATAAATACGCAGTTTTGAGTGGCATAGTCCTGGGTCTGTCTGGAGAGGCTTCAGTTTGATTTGCAGCTGGATATACAGTTTGAATTCCCTCAGTGAAAAAATGCTTCCCAGCAGGATGAAGTGTGGAGACTACTTAGAGTTGAAAAGACAGACCAAGACTGGGCAGCTTAAACAGAAAAAGATGGAAAATGGATACAAAACAAGGTCTTTGAACTTTAACTTCTTGAGGTGAATCATCACATTTCATTTTATCACTGTAGACTTTTACAGGGATATTTTACACTGCTAGAATATGCTAATTTATCTTCACCTTGAGCAGTATAAAGCTTGTGGGTGGGGGTGTGGGGTCCCTCCAGTAGATTCAACACTGCAATACAGAACACACTGATGCAGAAAGTGAGGGGAAAACAAATATTTAAGTTAATTTGGTTCTTGGAGACTGCCTTACATAGTTTTTAAATGAAGGCATTTCCCCTTCTCTGCTTTTGCAACTGGACTAAATTCAGCTGTAGACCTTTCCTTGGTAGTGAAACTGTCTTAACTTTTTGCAGCAGGACTTGTCAGAGATCCTATGTGCTCAGTACACTGGGAGAGAGAGGTTAACATAATTACACTGTTTGGTGGCTGAAATGGATAGGTACAGTCACATTCATCTATGCTCTGCTGCATTAAGCAGTGTTTGCTAACGTAAACAGTGCACTAATTTTCACAATAACTCAAAAATTCACAGATTGACTGTGTAAGTAGATTGGTCTGAGGACCACTTCCTGGCGCAACCTGGGCCTTACAGCAAATCAGTATAATAATCAACAAAAAGCAACAATACGAATGCGTCAGTTAAATCATAATCAATAACACAAAGTAGGAAAAAGATACAAGTAATAAGAAATTAACATTTAGTCAAGGTGCACCAGCAGGAAAAAAATTCAGTTTGATGAGATGCTATACTTCGCAAGATACATCTTCAGCTTCTATAAACGAGGTCAGGAATGTTAGTTCAACCTCTAAGTTAGCAACAGCAGTATGCAGGTATGTAAATACAATCTTTTATAACCTTTTCATCAGTGTGTGTGTGTGTGTGTGTGTGTGTGTGTGTGTGTGAACTGATCCAACAAACACCAGAACTGGATTTACCAACTATGTCTAGCTGAGTTTGTCAAAATGGTCATATTTGACGGCTTCCATTACATGTTCTTTTCACAGCTTCTTAAGACTTTTCCCATTATTTTTCCCCTGGAAGAATGTTAAAAACTAACAGCTTGGAGTAAAGCTCTTTCTGTCATACACTAACAAATGACGGTTTATATTTATGTATAAAGATATTACTTGATTTTCTAAAATCCTACCAGCTAATTCTTATTAGCAGCCTATTTTGGGGGGGGGGGGCAATTTTGACGCAGAAGCGTAAAAAACATTTAGAAAGAAATCTGCTCCGTCTGTGATAGGTAGCCAGTTAATCTTTCTTAATGTCACACAATGTTTCTCCTTATTAGGGTTTAGAAGAATACATTTTAAGCATTTTACTTATTTTTGTGAGAGGCATCTGTTTTGAGTAAGAAAATAAAACAAATAAAAGTACACTCCAATTTTGGCAGCAGAATACTAATTGCTATTGCCTGCCTGACTTCAGTTGTTAGAAGATGAGAGATTTTCAAATGCTGATCTTAATTGGTCGAGAACTACATGGGCATGAATTCTGACATGAAGCTAAATTTTAAAAATTCATTATTTGATTATGACCTACTATTGCCATAACAATCTTAAAAGCTCAACTATTTGTTAAGAGTTCATTCTAAGAATTTCTAAGAAAATGTCAAATCTACAGTTTAAATGAACCAATGCCAACACTTTAGAATTGAAGGACAGGAGACATGGTGAACTGTACAGCACCCATTTGTAACTTGGACAGTTTTGGACCTTGGGCATTTGTTCAGCTGAAGAATTATTTGCTTGCAAGAGAAAAGAATCAACACTGAGAGATGATGTCCAACAAATAACTGATTAAACCTGAAGGGATAGCTATTGTGTACTTTCAGGAAGAAAGTAAAGTTCCTTACACTTCTAAAGACAGGCAAATGTTGGGAAAACAGAGTCTGGCTGTGGTAGAGCTGCAAATATACTGGATTCTGAGCTGCCTTCAGGGATCTAGAATTACTGGCCAGGCAATGGAATAGCCAAACAGCACTGAACATGAAAAGCCTCCTTCTTGTCTTACCCGGTTAGGAGACTGGGGGCATTGTGGGATGTCTCCTTTTAATGATGTATCCCACATTGAGACTGCAGACGTAGCACAGCAGGCACACTACCTCTCACACTCTTGAGGTATTTATGATGGCTGCCTCCATGACTATGGTACCACAATCAACTACTGACTGGCTACAGAACAAAATGGCAACAGTTGTGCTATTGGCAAAAATTAGAAGCGGAGGCTTTGCTTGCTTGCACAGCTTCATTTTCTGTACTATCTGCTAAGTCACTAAAGTTGATGGAGAGAGAGAAAGAGAGAGAAAGTGAGACTAGAAGTCACAATCTTGACTAAGAGCACATCTGCTTCAGCTTTTGCATTAAAAGCAGGCACGTCAGGCTTCTGAATGGTTGTACGGGTCAATGCAGTCTCAAACTTCACTAACAAACCACTATACAATTACCGCCTTTCCTCAGACATATGCATTATGGAAATTTGTTACCTGTAACATATTGATGTTGACCCCCCCCATCTGACCCGATGGTATCTATAGAAGCGATGGGAGTGGCTGAAGCTTGGAAAGCATCAAGAGACCTAGCAAAAGTTGGAGGAAAGATAAGTCTAAGTTCTAACTAATCAGCCCTTGCAGCATTCAGGACTGCAAAAGGTTTGACTGTCACTAACCCTCCTTAAGCACTATTCTGACTACCACTTTTATAACTGAACGGGGCTGCTCAACCACACTTGTCCTTCTGGAAAACACTCTACAAGAGAGGACAGAAACAGGAACACTGATGTCTCCATCAAGCACACATCTCCTGTGGAACTGATGACAGAACAGTTGTGTCTCACAATAACTGGAGTAGATCAATGCTGCAATACTGATTTCTCGGTCTTCCTGCCTTGCAGAAGCCAGCAGCAGGCCCGATTTCTAGTCTTTGCACCACCCCTACCCAGCAGACATCTGAAGACTGATGTCTGGTTATACAAAAGGCATCTGCTAGTGCCATCTTCAGGCCTTTTTAAGCAGTAAACAAGCAGTCTGATGCCTGACGACAACACTACCTCTCTAACTGTCTGAATATGAGTGAAAAAAAGGAAGATCAAAGAAGGCAGAGAGGGGATGATGTAGAAAAGAGAGCTACCTGCAATGAACTCCTCTACCCTTTGCACCCAGCAAGGGGAAGAAAAATGGTCATCAGATAGAGGGTTTGGAAGGTTTAGAGTATGTACTGCAACAATGATCTACAATTACACAACTATTCAACACCGACTACGAAGAACATAGAAGTACTGATTCTTGAGAGGACTCAAAGTCAAAGGTTGGGTGTTAGGTCATCTTGTATGTTCCTAGGAAATAAGGCTTTGCAGGATGGCAGTACAGAAACCTGCTATAGTCCTGGTGATATTGCCTAGATTATAGTGTTTTATAAAACTGTGCATGGAGTTCCATGTGGCTGCCTCTAGGATGGCCTCCTTTAAGAAAAACAGTGGCAGTTACACTGAGCCTGATGGAGTGGACTTTAATATGTCCGGGTAGTTTTTCCATGGTGGGAGTAACAGAACTTAAAGCAGATGGCTATCCATTTGGAAATGGTTTGTTTGGAGACAGGTCTGCTCTCTTTACCTTCTGAGAAAGCCACCAGCAACAACTGCTCTGCTCTATTAGGGTTTTTGTCCTGTCTAGAAAGTACCCAATTTGCCGGAGTACATCCAGGAAATGAAGGACTTGCTCTGCCCTGTTCTATAGAACTAAGAAGACAGGCAGGTGGGATAGCCTGGTTCGGTGTAATTTCTGATACAACCATTAGGCATAAAAGATGGGTTTGTTCTAAAGGTTACAGTATCCCTGTAAAAGACACAGAAGGACTCTTTATACATGATGGCTTGTGGCTCTGAGACCCTCCTTGCTAAGATGACAACCATAAGGAAAGTGGTCTTCCACGTGAGTGTATTTAAATAAGCAGAGGAAGCTAGTTCAAGAGCAAGGTGAGCTTTTCAAGCACATGATATTGATCCCAAGCAGGAATAGGGTTCCTTCTGGATGGTCTCAAGTAAGCAACCCCTTTTAGGAAAAGTTTCATGTGGGATGTGAGAAGACAGATGGAGAATGGTAAGACAAGCCGAGATGGCAGATGCATGTACTTTAATACTGGAGTAGGAAAGTCACTGTCTAAACAAGCCTGGAGGTATTACATGACTGACTTGACTGCCTGAAAATGGTTAGCTGATCTTGCTATGATACCAGATGGAAAAAAACTTTCATTTTGGTAAATATGATTTTCTGCTATTGGGGTTCCTTGCCTCCTTTAGAATTGAAAGCACATCCTTGACATGGGTAACCTTTCTTGGTATCAAAATCAAATCCTTCAGGCTCTGTCTGAGTGTGGCTAAGTGTGGATGGGATATAGATCCCTTGGCTTGACTGAGGAGATCTACCTCCTACAGTAGGGTGTGGAATCTTCCCTCCCTGAGGGGTCAAAAGGAGGGAGAACCAGTGCTGCCTCTCCCTGAAGAGTGCCAGAAGAACCATGCTGGGTCTATCCACCCTAACTTTTATCAGTACCCTGGGAATCAGAGGCAAGGGTGAGAATGCATACAGGAACAGATTTGACATCCGAAAGAGAAAGCATCAATTTTCCAAGTACCTGTCTGTTGAGTTCTGGAACAGAACTTTTGTAGATACTTGTTTTGGTGATAGGTGAAAAGGTCTATTTAAAGTCCCCCCACTGTAAAGTTAGGTCTAGGAACATCTCCCTCAAACATCCATTCACTACAGTCTAAAAGATCCCTGATTAGAGAACCTGCCACGGTACTGTTCTGACCCTGAAGGTAAGATGCTATCAGAGTCCATCTTGGTTTTTGAGCAAGCACACAAATCATTCCCTTAAGACTGCACACAGGATAGGACAGAGTACCCCCCCTTGCTAGTTTATGTATCATATCACTGCTTTATCATCTGTCCAAATCTGCAAGGTCCCCAAGCTTAAATTCTGCTAAAGGCCTTTATGGCCAGGTAAACTAGCTCCTACTAGTTTAAATGCAGTTTTCTTTGCTGTGGTGTCCAGATGCCCTGTCCTTTCATGAAATCTAAGTGACCCCTCCTCCCAGCTATGTCTGAATTTTATATGGTGATGGTCTTATCTGCTTCTGCTAAAGAGAAATGGTCTTGTCTGCTTCTGGTAAAGAGAAATTTGCCCCCAGGATCTGCAGTATTGTGTTCTTCCACAATGGCAGTTCCTTCTTCAAGCATTGAAGGAGAAGCAACAGGGTATTCAGAAAAAAAAGATTCTCATGCCTAATTTTGCCAAGTGGAATTCTGAGAATGCAGAAATGCCATGTAATCCACAATGGGGTAGTTACCTGATTGGAAGAATGAGACACTCTGGAAACTCCCTTGCTGAGATGTGTAGTTTTGGTAACAGGTTGCTCAGATTGTCAGGAATGATATCTTGTCCTGGGAAAGGAACGTTTTTTGTTGGGCCGAATCTGAGGGAAAAGATTTTCTTTGAGAAAAAGTTTGATTTTCAGAGATTTAAGATGAGACCTACCTTCTGAAAGCAGCCTAATGTGATCTGCAAGGCATCTAGAGTCTCTTCTGTGGATTTATCCTGAATGAGACAGTCACCTAAGTAGAGGTAAATATGAACTCCCAGAATTCTGCAAACTATCAGAGAAACCAAGCATTTTGGGAAGAATCTGGGAGCAGTGGACAGCCCCAATTGGTAAAGCACCGAATTGAAACCGTGAGCCTGCTGCTATAAATCTTAGACATTTTCTGAGACTGTTAACTATGAGAACATGAAGGCAAGTGTGCTTTAGGTCTAGAATGACCACAAATGTATCTTGGAAGATAATGAGAAGTAATTTCTGTCAAGTAAGCATTCTGAATTTTGGGATATTCAGAAACTTGTTTTGTTTTGAAAGGTCAAGATGGGCCTCCAGGTGCCCTCCTTTATTGGAATTAGAAAGATCCTTGAGTTGAAGCCTTTTCCCTCCTGACTTGGAGGAACAGGCTGAATGGATCCTTGGTGAAGTAGTTCCCAGAGGATTGGTGGTAAGAGGCTCTCCTGTTCTTTAAGTGGTTTGGGGTTACCTAAGGGTTGAATTTCTCTAAACTTGATGTAGTACTCCCATTCTGTGATGTTGAGGATCCATTGGAATCTGGTGATGATTCTTCATTGATTAAGAAAGGAGGAGAGTCTTCCAGCCAGACGTTTGATGGGAAGGGTGAGCAGAGGTATCAGGGGCTGGTATCTGCATTGGGTAGGCTCTTTGGAGTGCCCCATTCTGTGCCACTGTTTTTTGTCATCTCCTAGACTGTCAGGGTCTCTTGCTACAGGGAGGCCTCACCTTGTCTTGGCTAGGACAAAAATGCCTTCCTTTAATAAGGTTCTACTGGCAATAGAGTCCACCTTAGAAATAATTTTGTCCTGTAGAGGTTCAAGACACTTTAGCATATGAAAAGTACAGTTGTGTACACATACCATAAATGTAGATGTTAAATTGTATTCACTGTTGCAGTCATCACATTTGGGTTACCCCTGCCAGGATAGCCCTCGGTTGGCCCGAATACCAGACACTTAGTATTTCTGCGTCGGTTGCTGTCACTGGAGGACTGACGTCAGGTCAGCAGTAGTATAAAGTAAGGCAGCCAATGCCATTACATCAGTTTTTCTTGCCCTAACCTGTCAGGAGCCCCCAAAGTAGGAGGCCAGGTTCTGATGGAAGAACCCCACCAGTGGAAAATAAATACCAATATGTCCCTTGTAAGGAAAGAAAGAGAATAAAGGGGGATGGAGGGAGGGAAACCAGGACTGCAACAGTGAATACACTCGAACATCTACATTTATGGTAAGTGTACACAACTGTACTATGTTTGTGTTTCACTCTTGCAGTCATCACATTTGGGTAGATTCCCAAAGCTGAGGAAATGGATGGAGGCAGTCAAGGAGACTAGGGGCTGGCTAGGATGCCCTGCAAGACTGCAGAGGCAAACCCTGCCCTGGATTTGGAGAAGAGAGGCAGGTGGTAATGCTTGGTAAAAGTGTGAACAGAAGTCCAGGTGGCAGCCTCAAGGAAGTCCCTGGTGGGGGACTCCTCTTAGGAAAACTGTAGAGGTGGAAGCTGCTCTGGTGGAGTGTGTCCTGACTACCTTGGGGGAAGCTTTCCATGTTGTTTGCAGCAGAAATGTATGCAGTGTGCTATCCATTTGGAAATGGTTTGCTTGAAGATGGCTTTACCTTCTGCCCCAGTAGCAAAGCTAACCAGCAATTGATCACACTTTCTGAAGGACTTAGTCCTGTCCAGATAGAGTCTGAGCTGTCTGTGCACATCTAGAGAGTGAAGAATCCTTTCCCCCTTGTTCTGAGCATTACGAAAGAAGGTGGGCAGATGAATGGATTGGCTGAGAGCCACACTAGACACCACCTTTGGCATGAAGGATGGGTTAGCTCTGAGGGATACTCTGTCTGCATGAAAGATGATGGAGGGTTCCACAGCCATGAGTGCTTGCAGCTCAGAGACTCTTCTGGCTGAAGTGATGGCCAGAAGGAAAGCAGTCTTCCAGGAGAGAAATTTTAACTCTGCAGAAGAAGCTGATTCAAAAGGAGGCAAGGTGAGCTTTTCCAAGACAAAGTTAAGGTCCCCATGCTGACGTTGGTGCCCTTCTGGGGGGGTCTCAAGTTGCTAGCCCCTCTGAGGAACTGTTTAATCAAAGGGTGTGAGAAAAGGGGCTGCTCAGTGGGAAAATGAGCAGAAATAGTACAGGCATGAATTTTTATAGAGAAAAAGACCACTGTGTAGAAGGCCAGCTATGTAATCCAGGATGAGAGGGAAGGAGGGCTGTGCCGTATTGGCTCCCTTAGCCTGGATCCAGGTGCCAAACCTTTTCCATTTATCTGCATAAGACGTTCTGGTGCTAGGACGTCTGGCCTCATGGATAACATCCAGAACCTGTTTAATTAGAATGGCAGATTGGTCTGGGGTTAGGGAATAAGCCAAACTGAGTGTCTGCAACTTGGGATGCATGAATTCCCTTCTCTCTGGGTCAGGAGGTTTGGAATCTGAGGAAGATGCCATGAAGGCAGCGGGGACTGGCTGCACAGCAAGGGGTACCAGTGTTGTCCTGGCTAGTCTGGAGCTGTAAGAACGGTCCTTGGTTTTTCCTCCCTTTATATTGAGCAGTACTCTGGGGATGAGAGGTAGGGGAGGAATGACACAGACCGATAGATTGACACACGGGAAGGACAGGGCATCCACTTTCCAAGCCATGCAGTGATGCTCCCTGGTGCAGAAGTTTCTGAGCTGATGGTTAGGCAAAGAGGTCAATCTTCAGAGTTCCCCATTTCTGAGTTATTAGGGTGAAGGTACGTCTGTTGAGTTGCCACTTGTGTGGGTCCAAGAGGTTTCTGCTTAATTGGTCTGCCAGGGAGTTGAGAGAGCCTGGTAGGAATTGCGCTAATAGGTGTAGTTGCATGGAAGAGGCTGTGAACCAAAGGGTCATGGCCAGCCTTCATAAAGGGTAGGAGTGAGTCCCTCCCTGCTTGCTGATTTACTACATCACAGTGGTGTTGTCTGTTTTGACCAGGAGAACCCCTGGAGAGAGAGAGAAGGGGTTTGAAAGTTATCAAGGCGTGCTGCACAGCCATAATCTCTTTTTGACTGATGTGCAGTGGGATTTCCCGAGGCCTCCATTGGCACTGTATGCACCTGCCGCCCAATTGTGCACCCCAAATGTAGTCTGATGCGTCTGTGGTGAGGGTCTGGGTGGCGGGGGGGGGGGAGAAGGGCAGTCCCTTGTTGTGGGAGCATGCTGTTGCCCACCAAAGAAATTCCTTTCTGAAGCAAGGAATTCTAGGTAGAAGAGTCTCCATGTCTTGAGAGTGTTAACACCAAAGGCTCTTTTGGTACCAATGAAGTTTCCGCATGTGTAGTATGGCACATGGAATGAGTAGTATGCAAGATGCCATGAACCCCAGAGCTTGCTGGGGCCTGGTGGCTAGTTGAGAAAAGTAGGTTGTCAGGAAAATTTGTTTCCCTGGTGTAAGGAATGCCATCTGGGATGGTGTGTCCAGACTTGCTCCCAGGAAGATTATCCTTTGGGTGAGTGCCTGTTTGGATTTCTGTTGATTGTGTACCTTAGGAAGGTTAGTAGGGTCTTTACAAAGGCCAGATGCTTGAGCAGCTTATACTGGCTGTCTGCCTGAATAAGGCAGTCGCCTAAGTATGGGCAAATTTGAATATTTCTTTGTCTGCAAAATGCAATGGCCATAGCCAGACATTTTGTAAAAACTCTGGAAGCAGTAGATAAGCCCAAAGGGAAGTGCAAAAAATTGAAAGTGTTGAGATCCTGCTCTGAAGCGGATATATTTCCTGCAAGATTCCCTAATAAGAATGTGGAGGTAGGCCACTTTTAGATCTGGGGTGGCTAGCCAAGTGTCCTTGGACAGCATGGGTAGCAGCTGCTGGAGGGTGAGCATTTTGAAGTTTGGGATCACTAGGAAGGTGTTTAGAACTGACAGATCGAGAATGGGGTGCCAGGTGCCCTCTTTTCTGGGCATCAGAAAAAGTCTGGAGTAAAAGCCTTGGCCTATCTGTTATGCATGAACGTGCTCTACTGCTCTCAGAGAGAGAAGGGAAAGGATTTTCTTTTGAGTCTCTGCCCACTAATTTGGAGGTAGATCTGGGAACCCTTTTTGGGTTGGAAGGAAAATTTGTATCCCTGAGACCATGTTCAGAACCCACTGGTCCTTGGTTATGATGGCCCAAGTGCTTGAGTGAAATAAGAAGTTATGTACTCACCATAACGTTCCATCTGAGTAGGAATCTTAATTTGTCTGCAACCTTTGGGTATCGGATCCGAGCCGGCAACTTGTTTCACAGCTATCAGATCTGAGCTCCTAGCTCCTCCCCTTACCCATAATCCCCTGCCAACCCTGACTGACCTCAGATCAAGTTTGCCCTCATACAAGCAGCTAAAAAGGTTAAATACGTCCCGTAGGGGACTAGAAGGAGAATATCCAGGGACTAAAACTTCTGAAGGTCAGGGGGAAGGAGGGGGAGATGGTTGCAGACAAATGAAGATTCCTACTCAGATGAAACGTTATTGTGAGTACATAACTTCTTAATCTGAAGTAGGTACTTCATTTGTCAGCAACCTTTGGGACAGAGTCCCCAGCTACCTGGATCTTGGGCGGTCATCATGGAAGGATATTCCGGAGCACTGCGGAGCCAAAAGATGCTCTCCTCTGGAGATAACGTCCAGCTTATAATGGTTGATAAAGGTATGAGCTGAGGCCCAAGTGGCTGCGGAGCAAATGTCATCTAAAGACACTCTAGACCTAAAGGCAGCGGAGGTAGATATACAGCGAGTAGAGTGTGCACGAACTCAGAGGTGCGGCCCTCCCAGAACTTTCATAGGCCGATAGAATACACTGTGAGATCCATCGTGATAAAGTGACCTTAGAGACAGGTTTACCCAAGTTAAATTTGGCAAAGGAGATGAACAACTGGTCGGATTGTCTATGACCAGCAGTCCTGTGGATGTAAAAGCGCAGCTGTCTATGCACATCTAACGAATGCAGCTTGTATTCTCCTTTGTTCTGATACTTAGGAAAGAAGACTGGCAAGTTAATGGATTGATCGATATTGGCCTCTGAAGCCACCTTGGGAAAAAACGAGGGGTTGGTCCTGAGGTACACTCTCTCCTGGTGAAAAGCCAAGTACAGGGGTTTTACACAAAGGGCCTGAAGCTCAGAAACTCTTTTCGCTGAAGTAATAGCGACAAGGAACGCCGTTTTCCAAGATAGATACTTAAGATCAACCGAAGCAGCAGGTTCAAAAGGGGGAGCTGTCAATGCCTGAAGGACTAGAGATAAATCCCAAGGGGGTATAACTTCCCTGACAGGAGGTCTGAGCAGGAAGGTACCCTTTAGAAATGTTTTACACAATTTAGCCGAAATCAAGGGACCTGACTCATGTCCCACATGATGAGAGATAGCTGCCAGTTGAACCTTGACCGTAGAGCAGCTAGCCCCCTGATGAAACAGACCTGTAAGGAAATCCAACACAGTCGGTAACGGCGCTGTGAAGGGATCTAAGTTAGGATTCTCCGTCCAGATGGAGAAACGCTTCCACTTACTGCGGTAGACCTTCCTAGTGGAAGGTTTATGTGCTGCTACAAGGATGGCTTTAACTGGTGAAGAGATTCCGGGAGTCCTGATTAGGAGTGGAACTGGAGCAGCCAAGCTGTCAACTTGAGGTTGTCCAGATTTGGGATCAGGAGATTCAGGGGATGAGATATTAGATCCGGTAGAGGATTCAGACTCCAAGGAGGATTTACCAGTTGAGACCACAGGTAAGGGAACCACGCTTGACGAGGCCAGAATGGGGCAATGAGGATCATTCTGCTCCCCAACTGACTGGCTTTCTGTATGAGTTTCAGCATCAGAGGTAGAGGTGGGTAAGCATAAAGTAGACCGGGAGGCCAAGCATGCACCAGAGCATCTCTCGGGGATTCCCCGAAGGGGGGAATTAGAGCGAAGTAACTGTTGCATTTCGTATTTGAGGGAGAAGCAAAGAGATCGCAACAGGGTTGCCCCCATTCGGCAAAAATCCGCTTCGCTACCTGGGGATTGAGAGACCACTCGCAAGGGGAAAGGATGGTGTGGCTGAGCCTGTCCGCCAGAATGTTGGTCCGTCCCGGAATGTACGTCGCAATAAGAAAGCGGTTGGTGGAGGTCACCCTTTCCCACACCCTCATGGCCTCTCGACAGAGAGGATAGGACCTGGTTCCCCCCTGTTTGTTGATGTACCAGACAACTGACATGTTGTCTGTCTGGATCGCAACAGTTCCTACAGGAAGAAGGTTCTGAAGTGCCTGCAACGCTAATAGCACCGCCCTCATCTCCAGGACATTGATATGCAAAGAGGTCTCTATGTCGTTCCACGTGCCTTGGACCGTCCTGCCTGAACAATGGCCCCCACCCCACCCGAGGCATCTGTGGTCACCGTGGCGAGGGGAGGAGGCGTGGAGAAGGGACGTCCCGTATGGAGGTCTGGAGATTGGAGCCACCATAAGAGAGCCCTCCTGCAAGCCCTGCTGAGGGGAATAGGATGGCTTAGGGGGTAATGTAGAAAGGACCACTGTACTTGAATGGTCCATTGCAGGACCCTCATATTTAGATGAGCCAGTGGCAAAAGAGTGATTGCCGCCGCCATGGAGCCTAGAGCCCTCAGGACCAACTCCGCCGATGGGGCTTCTAAATGGAGGATGGCCCGCACATGAAGCCTCAGGTTTTGTAGTCGTTCTGCAGTCAGGAATGCTAGAAGGTTTCTTGCATCCAACTTGGCCCCTATAAACTCTATCACCTGAGTCAGAGCAAGAGAAGATTTGTCCCTGGTGATGGTGATGCCCAGCTGGGGAGCAAGCTGGAGGAAGTAGTCCCTGGCTGAGCAAAGTAGATGCCTTGTCGGGGCGGTCAGAAGCCAGTCGTCCAGGTATGGAAAAACCTGCATTCCCTGGAGTCTCAGGTGGGCCGCTATCACTGCTAATACTTTGGTAAACACCCTGGGGGCTGTGGTGAGGCCAAAGGGAAGGACCCTGAACTGGTAGTGACTGGCTCCCAGCTGGAAGCGGAGGAACCTCCTGGATCGTCCGTCAATCAGAATGTGGTAGTACGCATCCTTGAGGTCTACTGAGCACATCCAGTCGTTCTCCCGCAATAGGGGGAGGATGGATTGAAGAGTGACCATCCGGAATTTTTGTTTGGTTACTGACAGGTTCAAAAGGGAGAGGTCGAGAATTGGCCTTAAGTCCCCTGTCCTTTTTGGCACCAGAAAGAACCTGGAGTAAAAACCTAATCCGCGCTGGTCTGGGGGGGGATGGGTTGGATGGCTCTTTTTTCTAGGAGCTGCTGAATTTCTGCAGCTGCTACCGCCTTCTGATCGGGTGGTACATCGAGGAGGTTTTGGAGTTTGGGGACATGATACAGGGGAATTTGGTAACCTCTGGATATGATACGAAGCACCCAGTGATCTGATGTGATGGACTCCCAAGCTGCCAGGTGCCTCGAGAAACGGCCCCCCGACTGCCTCCAGAGTGGAGCAGTCAGGCAACCCCTCAGGGTTGCTGCGTGGGCCGATCAGAGAAGGTTTCTCTGGACCCAAAATTCTTCGGGCCCCCTCTGCCTCTAGGGCGGCGTCCTCCCTGTCCTCCACTGCCATGGAAGGACTGGTTGCCCGGAGCAGGCTGGGAATGTTGCGATTTCCGGAACCACATCTTCTTCTGTCCCTTTTGGTTCTTGGAGAAGGACCTCTGGGGAGCAGAGAAGCGGACTCAGACGGCAAACGTCTTCCCGTCCTTTTCGCTCTGGACTAAAGTCTCGCAAACTGTCTTGCCAAATAAGGCAGAACCATCAAAAGGGGCATTCGCAAATGACGCCTTGAAGGGCTCCGCGAAGTCACAATGTCGGAGCCAGGCCTGGCGTCTCATGACTAGGCCTGCTCCACTGGCTCTAGTGGCTCCCTATGTGGCATGGGACAAAAGCCGCATAGAGGTATACGATATAGATCTTAGAGTGGCCATGCGAGAGGAGTACAATTGTTTGTCCTCCGCCGACATGGACTCCGGGGGGGGGGGGGGAGAGCAGCGTACTCTTTGATAAGGTCTAACTGCATCCTAATAATGTGTGCCATGTAGTTCAGGTACCTTACTGAGAAGCTCGCTGAACTAAAGACCCGCTTCCCTAGGCGATCCATCGAGCGGGACTCTCTGCTCGGTGGATGGACCAAGGGGCACTCCTGTGCTAATTCCCTCTTAGTGGCTGCCGCCACCAACATGGCATCTACGGGGGACCCTTACTCCAGTGGGACCTCTCTGAAGGGGGGCTCAGAATCCTATCGGGGCGTTTGGGAACTGGCTCCACAGTGTCCGGCTCCTTCCACGCCCTGGTGGTGGTAAGGTCCACCAGGGGGTCGGGCGGAGTGGACACCCAAGAGGTAGATGGGCCTGCTTTGAATGCCTCCAGGAACACGGACTCGTCAGAGGAAGCCTTGGGGGCAGACCCCCCCCTCCCCAATCATGAGCATTTCCATGATGTCGGGGGGTGACCTTGGGGAGCCTTCCCCTTCATCCAAGTCTGTGTCTTCTGTTAAGGACTCAGGGGAGTCCACGTGCCTCCTCTTACACTTTCGCTTATGAGGAACATCCTCGGGGAGGCTGTCCGAGGAAGTCTCACCAGCAACATCTTGTTCCAAAGGAACAACCTGAGACATCGAAGCAGGCTGTCGTGTCTTCCATTGGAAATGCTCCCTTAAAGTATGCAGGGTTTCCCCAAAGGAAAAATCCTCTGGTGGAGAGGCTGAAGGAATGGAGTCCTCTGCATCAGAATCCTCATAAGTGGAGAGGGGTTGCATTTCTTCATAGTCAGATGCATCCGATTCATCTGACTCTTGTTCAGACAAAACTACAAGGGACAGAGCTCTTTTCTTTTTTGAGGGGGTAGCTTGGCTTCCCCTGATCAGCATGATAAGGTCTTCCACCATTTTAAGCATTTAAGACTGAGGCAAGGTAGCAGGCACCCGACAGTGGGTTGTCGGTTTCTTGGGTGTGGTTCGAACCCTGGGCCTAAGAAACTTGGTTTTTGAAAAAACGGTAGTAGCGAAAGAAACCGTCTGTTTGTGTCGAGATTCTGTAAGAAGGACTTCCTCGGAAGCCGGTGCCTGCTCAGTGGCTCCTGACCCATCCAAGGTAGAGACGACCACAGGATCCTTAGTCGATGAAGAGTTTTGTGGTATACCGGACTCTGAGAGGGTCTCGGTAGAGGCATGCAAATCAGCAGAAGCGGGCATCAGGGGCTGCGAAAGCACCTCACGGAGTACCGGAGGACTGACGACTAGCTTAACGGAAGAGTCGTTGGTAGGTTTGGACCTGTGTGGTCTGTCTCTGTCTTTATCTTTACGTTTTTTCAGATCTGCTCTTGGATGGCTTACCGAAGCCATATCAGAATTCGAAGACTGTAAATGAAAATATCTGGCTACAATGAGGGCCCGACAAGGGATAGTTCTGGCGTTGAACAAAGCATAGAAGCGACAATGGGGGACATCGTGGTCTGAGCCTAAAGAAGTGATGCAGTAAGAGTGGAAGTCTTGGTGTGGTATTTGCTTTCTACAGGTGAGACAATTAACTTTTTCTGACATCAGTTAGTGCAAGAAAAAAGGATCCCCAATGGGGTACTTAGCTTTAGAAGACTTCAACTTCAATTGGGGATGAAAACTCAGGTAGTGGCAGACGGGCACTCGTGCGAACTGCTTCTGTTTCGGGCTCCACAGTAAGAAAGACTGATGTAATGGCATTGGCTGCCTTACTTTATACTACTGAAAAAACACAAACGGCCAGCAAATAGGTTCCAACGCTTTATTCCATCAAGGAGTGGACATAAAAATGTCCAAATCAACAGTCCAACATCAATTCAAACCGGTTTCGGCATAAAGCCTTCCTCAGTGAAGCTAGTAAGTAAAAAGTGTAACATTTTTATGTCCACTCCTTGATGGAATAAAGCGTTGGAACCTATTTGCTGGCCGTTTGTGTTTTTTCATGTTTGGTTGACCGTGCAAGCTCTACGTGAGGGGTATGGTGTTCTTACTTTATACTACTGACAACCTGACGTCAGTCCTCCAGGGACAGCAACCGACGCAGAAATACTAAGCCTCTGGTATTCGGGCCGGCCGAGGGCTACCCTGGCAGGGATAACCCAAATGTGATGACTGCAACAGTGAAACACGAAGAAAATCTGGCAATTCAATGTTCTCACTGAAAGGGTGGCATAGGTATAAGCTTTTTTGCTCAAATCTAATAAGTCTATTTACCCTATCATTAGCTAGGGGATGTTTAACTGGCCTCTTCGGTACACCTTTTGCGGACTCAGTAGAGACTACTTAGAGGTCAGCCTTGGGATTTTTGTAAAGGTTCTTGTGATAGTCAAGCACTCTGTAAAAACTGCATGGCTTCCTAAGAGCAGGTGGTAAAGAATCAGAATGTAAAGTAATGTCTTCAAAGACATCATCCATACTACAAAGAACAGGAGGAATAGCCAAGTGGCCTAGAAGATAAACTCAGCAGTTCCCTATAACGGGTCTGAGCTTGGGAATACTGTATGATTCCCCAACTAAAAGACTCCTTCACTCTATGAAGTGTATCCCTGACAGGAAAGTCCTGGGGGGTGGGGGGGGGTGGGAAGGGCAGAAGAGAGTGTCATCAGAGTCTGAATCAGGGTAAGTTTTTGATGGAAGGTTCCCAGAATAGGGCAACACCTCATCTTCTGAACTTGATGAATCCAAATCTTCCTGAAGGGTCAACTCCCTGGTTCTTTTACATGGGGAGGCTTCTAGAGCAAAAGTGTAAGCTGGCTCCCTGGATTTCATGAAGCTTATGAATTCCTGTGCTATTCTTTAGATTGTCTTGGACGTCAGCCTGAGTTGAAGTGGCTAAGGGCATAGGTGAAGAAAAATAAATAGTTCACTTTGGTTTAGGTGCCTGTTTTTGAAGGGATGACCAGAGGAAGATTTTGGTAGCCGAGGTAGACACAGAGTCTCCCTAGGGACCCGCAACCTGAATGTCGGAGTCTGAGACCTGCAGATTTCCCTCAGACCAGACATCTGTGTCATGGCAACAGTGACTGGCAGGCTTGAAACCTTGGTGGCTTCCAGCAGAGTTGCGCCAGAGGGTTCGTGACCAGGAGTCACCAGACCAGGGACCTGCAAAGGCACCTCACCTGGGTAGTTGACGACTTAGGAACTTGACCTGGAGATTTCACTGAAATGTCAGAGTCCCTGACTTTGTCTTTCCTTTAGAATGACACTAGCAGAAGCTGTGATTGTGAAGACCCAATGGTAGCTATGGGCTGCAAAGCCCCTGAGGAAACTGAAACAACTCCATTTATTAGTGGCTGATACGCAGGCCCTAAGTTTGAGGACTTTTGCTTGGAATTTAGCTCAGTTGGGATAATTAGAGAAATCATGCCAAGGCCCTAAGCAGCATAGAAAAAAACAAGTGAAAATCTTTATGCGGGATTTGCTTCCCATACTTCAAGCAATGTTGACTTTTTTAAACATTAAATTAAGAGGAAAATCCACAATGGGGTACTTACCTAACTAGAAGAATGAGACACTCTAGAAAAATGAATCAATTAATGAACTGTGAACATTCTGAGCACACGTGAAGTGCACTGGGCTGCATGGCCAGAAAGAACTGAAGATGGCACCAATGGATGCCCTTCTTATACCCTGACATCAACACATCGGTCTTCAGACATCTGACGGCTAGGGATGATATAAAGATACTGGAAATCAGGACAGTCACAAGCTTCTGTATGGCTGTAAGACCCAAAAATCAGTACTGCAACACTGACTATGGCAAAAGTCTACGGTGTGCACCAGCTAGTTTAAGACAAGTTGCTTGTTTAGCACATCAGATGTAGACCTCTCTGACATTTTTGCACATCTGTAAATAAGTGTGCATGCAGCAAGTAAAAGTAAAAACAAACATTTGCTACTAAATATTTTATATTTAGAAAAGTACCCCCCTCAAAATAAAGGAGCATGACAGAGTCAAACAAAAACAGTCTGAACACCTTAGTTTCTAGGAACTATAAAACAACTGATCAAACCAAAAGAAATTCGCTCCCTGACACTAAATATAACACAATTAAAATTAATTTACTACCCAGTAAAAATTTTACGTTTTTTAAATATAAAAACTATCAGCAAAGCACCAGAAAGCTCGAGTGTGTATGTATGCAGATATATACACACACACACATATATATATATATATATATATATACACCCACACACACACACATATAGCTACTCAAACTTACCTAGAATGCAGTCTGCCTAGAGACAGAACTGTTTCACTATCTGAACTCACAAAACGCAATCAACAGGAAGTTGGAGACTCATATGATTACAAGCATTTACCAGAGGTTCAGTGAACTACACTTCAAACAGTGTATACATGTGGTATGTGTTAAAAAGCACCACAATGAAAAAAGTTTAAAGTGCCCTAAACAGTCTGGGATTTTCCTTGTGTACCATGGCATGTGGTAACTACAAGCCCTGCAGGTCATCTTCCCTTTTAAATTTCATTTGTAATTTTACTGTACTCAAAATACTCCACCTTGTAAATATTTACTGTCTTGCATGCCATCCATCCAACTTATCCTTTGGTGGCATCACTGCAGAAATGGCATGATGTTTCCACAGGTTTCGACAGATGAAAGCTGAACCACTGTATATGTGCAGGGATGCATCCATTAAAACATATGGATGCATCCTGCTGCAATCCCTGTGGTGGTGTCCATGAGGGATAGTCAATTTTGTGACCAAATCTTTAATACAAAGTTTGCAAAGCTTTTTTATTGAAAAACTACACAAATACACAAGAAATTTTAGGACGAAAGAGCATCACTGAACTTCAGGAATCAGGTGCTATAATGCATATCACAAGTCTTCGGGGAAAACAAGTACAACAGTTGCTTAAACATCAAATTACAAGATTGGAAAAACAACAAAGCTTACCAAGGATTCGGAAACAATATCAAATAAACACACTTAGTCCTCCAAGTCATAATGACCAAGCACTTACTTTAGGAAGGATCACTGGTTCTGAAGGAAGGTCTCTAGTTGACAGGGCATCAGTGAAACCAGGAGGAGGTTTGCTAAGTGGTACTGACAATCCTGGAGGTGGTGCAGGGGTGATACTTGGGTTCAGAGTTGTCAATGGCACAGCACTGGTAAAACCTAGTTTGCAAACAATGGATAAATATTAGCTATACTTCCAAGTTCGACTTCAAGCACAACATATTTATGGTTCCAACTTTCAGCTAAAGTACAAACTGCTTCCAAAACAGAAAGTACATTGCTAAGAATACCTACTACACAAGTAAAGCGTTGAGATTACAGGCACTGCAATGCACAGTTCTGCAAATATACGCACTGTAAAGCAGAAGTTAAAGTACAATCGCAGCACTCATGACATATAGGGAAATGGCTGCAGCAGACATCTGTCTGACTTTCTAGACTCCCTGAGCTCCACAAAGGTCTTGGCAGAGGCTTGTCCCTCAACAGTGCTGGGGCATAAATCAGCATCCTGGACAAAAAAAGCAGTTTTGCCACTGAAGAAAGAATACATCTGGTGAAGAGAAGAGCCTCTATTCATACAATCATCTTTTCTTTGCATGCATCGGGCCCAGTCTAACATGGTAAAAAAAAATTCTCTACTGTCTGCCCTTATAAAGCAACAAGGAAAGAGAGGACAGACAAACAGACCCAAACAGGGAAAAGTAGGTGGGAATTATTACTGCAACAGTGACCCTTCCTTAACATTTACTTATAAGGCGAGTAAACTGTATTACATTCTTCGTATGGATCACTGTTTCAAGCAGTATGCGTGACATATGGGAAGATTCCACTTACTTCTAGCAGATGCAAGATTCTCTCGTTTTCCTTGCTTGCTTGCTTGGGGGGGGGGGGATTCTGCAACTTAGAAAAGAAACTTCAAACACAGTGTGGTTTTGATTCTTAACTTAGAAAAGGATTCAAGGTCAGTTTTATTAAGACAAAGTTAGGGTTTCAAAAAGGGGAAAAAGCTCTCCTACGTACAGAGAGATGATGAACCTTTCCGAGAAACAATTTTACAGGCATGTGGTTAGTGACTAATCCAAACAAAGCCATGCTGAATGAAACATATTTTAAACAGAGAAGTACGCAAGACCTACTAAAGAAAAAGGCTAAGAGAATGCTATGGAAGCCTTTTGCACTGGGAATCTGGCACCACTGGCTGTACCAAAAGAACAACTTCCTCTACTCTGCCGGATATGAGTTTATTATATTAGGTTACTTGGTCTCCATAAAGTTAAGCAGGTCTACTGGGGGTTGGGAACAAAAGGTACTAGAAATGAATAAATATCAGATCATCCATGCAGTATGTCACAGTCCCTGGACATTTTGGAGCACTAGGGCTCCAATAAGAAGGGTCAGTGGGTCAACTGTCAAAGAGAGAGAAAGGAGATTCTCTGCTTACCTGCAGGAGTAGCAATACTGCTTCAGAAAGAGGCAACAAGACTCATCTTGGATATTTCTGCCCTTACCTTCTTGCAGACCTTTGGGTAACACAGCAGTAGGAATATGGTAACCATGTGAAATTCTGAGATTTATTACTGCAAGTTACATCTCAAGAGTTATAGGAGAAAAGCGATGTTTGACATTCACTTTTTCTTACCGGTCACCCTCCCCCTTTATTTTGGGGCTTACTGCTAGAGTCTCAACATTTCAATAGTGAGCCACTGGAGTACTCAGAGAAATACTGTTCCATGGCAAGAAAAGATACCAACCTTCATGTTTTTCTGATGGGGGTCTTATGCAGAACTTTGCAAATCGATGACAGTCTGTGGATGCAAGCAACCTTTTTCTGTGATGCCCTCCATTTTTTTTTCTTTTACCTGATGAAGGATACTTTAGATTGCATTTATGGTTGCAGAAAATTAATTATCCATCACACTGTTCAGTTCTGAGGGAATATACAAAGCCTTACCAATCATGCCTGGTTGCATGGCTAGTCTGCAAAGTAGCTCAGAATGTACACCCCCCCCCCATTAGATACCACATAACCACAGTCTTTCATGAACCCAACAAAAAGGCATGGAGTAAATGTCTTTGCCCTGTTCACTTTCTATTACTTCTTGGGTCAGAAGGGAATTACTGAAAACTAACTCCAACTCATCCTCTGGGATGGGTTATCTCCACTAATGGCAAGGTCTTGAATTTCTATCTTGTACCCTGAAGTAATGAGATTTAAAAAGAAGTTATGTACTTACCATGACGTTCCATCTGTGTTGTTGATCTTCATTTATCCTTGACGTTTGGGACTTGGTTCCATTTCTCGGAACTGGCTCGGCTATTATAACAGCTCTTGCAAACCAAAAACTCTCAAGCTAAGTCTCTATCTGGGATGGCCCTCTCCAGATGACCTGAGATCGAGTTTGCAGCTACACGGTAAGACAGAAGAACAACTACATAGATTTGAATAGGCTATGTCCAAGGTAATACCTGATAAAATAACCAGGACAAGTGTCCGATCCTCCACAGAGTCTGCAGGAGGGGGAAGGAGGGCGGGGTGTCAAAGATAAATAAAGACAACACAGATGGAAAGTTATGGTAAGTACATAAGTTTTACCTGATGTTGTCAATCTTCATCTGTCCTTGACATATGGGACTGCATCCCCAGCTACCATGTACCTTAGGAGGCCTTATGAAAGGATATTCCTGAGAACCATAGAGCCAAAGGACATTCTTCCCCTGGAGACCAGATCCAACTTGTAATGAGTGATAAAGGTATGGAGAGTAGCCCACATTGCTGCGCATAATTCATCCATGAAAGCCTTGGAATAGAAAACAGCAGATGTGGTTATTGCCCTAGTAGAATGCCCTCTCACTGGTGTTGGTAATTAGGGATTTTTTGATTTATAGATGAAAGTAATGCAGTTTCTTAACAATCCTGAGAAGGTGACTTTCAAAACAGGTTTCCCCAGAAAAAAGACCGGAAAGAGACAAATAATTGGTCCACTTTTCTAAATTCTTTAGTTCTGCTGAGGTAGAAACGTAATTGCCTGTGATCATCCAGCAAATGCAATTAATATTCACCTTTGTTGGAAACATTTGGGAAGAAAACAGGCAAGGCAATGGACTAATATTCATTTCTGAGACCATTTTTGGTAGAAATGATGGGTTGGTGCTTAGAAAAACCCTATCCTTACGAAAAATTTAATATGGAGATTTTGAAGATAGTGCTTGTACTTAGGAAATTCTGGCAGAGGTAATGGCTATCAGAAAAATGGTCTTCCATGAAAGAAACTAAGTCACAGGAAACTGTCGGTTCAAAGGTGGAAAGGACCAAAGACTGCAGAACCACAGTCAGATCCCAAGGAACTAGAGGATCCTTATAAGGTGGTTTCAACTGTAAGGTTCCTTTCATAAACACTTTAAACAATCTGTGGGAGATGAGACGGTGATCTTCCAAAGCCATTGTGAAAACTGGAAATAGCAGTTAGTTGAACCCTAACTGTAGAAGCACAGGCTCCTTGTACAAAGAGCATAGCTAAAAATTCTAATACCTTTTCAGTTTGTGCTGAAAAAGGATTAAGAACATTATTGTGTGCCCAAAAGGAAAATCTTTTCCATTTGTTGTGGTAAAGCTTCCTGGTGGAAGGTTAATGAGAAGCCAATACATTTTTTTGAAGTGGAGATAAATTTTTCTGCCTGGAGATTAATGGAATTGGAGGCACCAAGCCATAAGCTTCAGGTTCTGAGGATTGGGGTGCACCAGTCCTTGGGTGAAACAGAAGATCAGGAACTGGGTCTACAGTCCATGGACGGTGAATTAGATGAGGCCATAGAAAGGGGAACCAGACTTGCCAAGGCCAAAAGGGGGCAATGAGGATCACTTTGCCCTTCAACCTGACAGCTTTCTTTAAGGAAAGGGGGGAAAGGCACAGAGCAGTCCCGAGGGCCAATTGTGAAGGAGACCACCTCTTGGAGGCTCCCCCTGAGGGCGGATTAGTTCAAAGTAGCTTCTGCACTTGCTGTTCAGGGGTGATGCAAAAAGGTTGCAGCAAGGCTGGCCCCAGTCGGGGAAAACCTTCGCTACTCTTGGATTGAGACCACTCATGAGGCAGGAGAATGCATCTGCTCAGTTTGTCTGCAATTGCGTTCAAACTCCCCAGAATGTGCATTGCTATCAGAAAGCAGTTGGAGGATATTGCCCATTGTCACACCCTGAGAGCTTCTCAACACAGAGGGTAAGACTTGGCTCTGCCCTGTTTGTTGAAGTACCAGACTACTAACATGGTGTCCGACTGAACTGCAAACGTTCCTACAGGGAAGACCGCTTGGAAGGCTTGCAACGCTAAGAGTACTGCCCTGAGTTCCAGAACGTTGATATGCAGATTGGCCTCCATCGGGGATCAAGTGCATTGGACTTTCTGGCCCAGATAATGCCTCCCACCCCATCTGGAAGGCATCTGTGGTCACTATGGCCTTGGCTGTGGTAGAAAGAAGGGATTGCTAATACGATTTCTTCGGATTCCATCCACCAGAATAAGCCCTTCTTGCAACGATTGGTGATTAAAATGGGATGTGCTAATGATGTGTCAGGATGGACCACTGGGTTGGCAAAAGCCACTGTAGTAATCACATGTGAAATCTTACTAGTAGAACTAAGGTGATGGCTGCTGCCACTGATCCTAGAACTTGAACTAAAAGTGCAGGGCCCCTGCTGTTGGAAAGAATGGCTTGCACTTGGGATCTTATCTTCTGTGTAGAGGAAGGGATGCTGTACAAGTGTTGGTAATTTAGGTGGGCTCCTATGAACTCTAAATTTTGAGTCAGATTTAGTTGGGATTTTGAATGATTTACTGTAATGCCCAGATGAGCAAAAAGGCATAAAATGAAATCTGTTGCTTGAAGCAGTAGATGCCTGGAGGGAGTGGTGATGAGCCAGTTGTCTAGATAAGGAAACACCTGGAATCCATGAAGCCTCAAATGAGATATCACTGCTGACAAACACTTGAACACCCTGGGGGCTGTGGTGAGGCCAAAAAGCAGCATTCTGAACTGAAAACGACTGGCTCCAAGCCGAAATCGGAGGAACCTTCTGGAGCGATTGTCCATTTTTGTGTGGTAATACGCGTCCTGAAGATCTAGACATCGCATCCAATCATCTTCCACTAAGAAGGGAAGGATAGACTGAACCATGACCATCTGGAATTTTGCTTGCTGAACAAACTGGTTCAGAAGGCTGAGATCTAAAATTGGACTCAAGTCCCCTGTCTTTTTTGGCACCAAAAAGAACCTAGAGTAAAATCCAGATCCTATCTGGTCTTGCAGGACTTCTTGGGATGACTCTTTCTACAGCTTCTGAATTTCGAGGGCTGCTTGATCCCTTTGACTGGGTGCAACATCGGGGAGTCTTCTTCTCGATATTGGACTGAGAGTAATGGGGATGTGGTAACCTTTGGCAATGGATCCGTTGCACCCAAGTATCTAAAGTTGTCACCAGGCTCTCAAGTGCAAAGAGAATCTTCCCCTGAATGCTTTCACAGTTAAGCAATTGGGCCTACTTTCAGGAGCGCTGGTAGAGTTTCCCAGAGAAAGAACTTCTGGAAAACTGATTTTGCAGGCCACCTCTGCTGTAGGATCAGCGTCTCCCATTGGAGCTCCCCCACTGCCCCAAGGGGAGCTACCGCTATGCGTGTCCTGAAAAGGTCCTTGGGATTTTTTGAACCACATCTTACAACTCCTCTCGTTCCTAGTAGGACCGTTGGGGAGCAGAAAAAATGTATGCCCATTGCAGACAGAATCTCGCACCTGGCAAACGTTTCTCTGACTTTGAGGCCAAACAAGGAAGACCCGTCAAAAGGAGCACTGATGAAAGAAGACTTAAATGGCTCTGCAAACACACAAGTGCATCCGGGTGTGTCGTCTTATGGCAACGCTGGATCCCGCTGTCTTAATCGTCCCTTTGGCTGCATGTGCGAAGAGCCTTATGGACGAGTTGGGAATAGACTCCAGGGTAGCCAGCTGGGAAGCCACTTTATCTTGGACATCCTCAGAAACAGATCTTGCAAGGGTATCTGAACAACTCCTTGATCAGATCCTTCAGGAGCCTCGTAAAATGTGCCATAAAATTCAAATACCTTTAAGCAAAGGTCAATGATGTATACACTCACTTTCCGAATCTGTCCATTGCCCTGGACCATCGATTAGGGGGATGAGCAGTGGAATTCTCTTCTGCAAGTTCCTTCTTGGTGGTTGCCACAACCACCATGGCATCTATTGTTAACCCTTTAACCCAATGCTGGTGATATTCTGGTGCTGAAAGAATTTTGTCTGGTCTGCTGGGAATTGGCTCTACAGAGTCAGGGGCCTTTCAAGCCTGCTGAGCAATCAATTTAATAAGGTCATCAGCAGGAGGTGTGACCCAGGAAGTAGATGGGCGAGCACCAAAGGCTTGCAGGTGCACCGACTTCTCAGAGGTAGGGTCTTTGGTTTTCCAATTTCACCCTCTCTTTCTGAATTTCTAGAATATCTCCAAAGCAGACATCTTCATGGGGGTGACCGAGGGGAATCCTCCCCATCATCAAAGTCAGTGTCTTCTGTGACAGATTCCTCTGGGGAATCTAAGTGCTTCTTCTTGCACATTTTTTTCCAGGGCGTCTCCTCAGTGGGAATCTCGGAGGAGGACTCGGAAGAAGAGCCCTGCACAGGAGTATCATGCAGCTTTGTTGCTCGCTGCTTGGGCGTGGAGGTTGGTGACAGCTCTGGGCGAGAGGGAGTCCCGGGGTAATACTCCGATATGGGGGGGACCAGCTGAAGACCTGCAGAGCCCAATGCCCTCTCCATAACCTGAAAGGCAGGTCCCCCTGAAGAGGGACGGGAGCCAGGAACAGAGAAAGACAACCTCGGAACCATGGTCCCACCCCGCTCCAAGAAACCTACCGCCAAAGTGGAAGCCGAGGCAGAGTCCATGTCAGCTGAAGCTCCAACAGTCAAGGATGACTCCAAATAAATAAAGTGGAGCCGGAGCCATGGGCTCAAGCTCAATGCCAAGAAATGTATAGTTATCCCATTTCGGAAAAAAACATGCACCTGTGAACTACCACATAGGTGGCAGTACACTAAACACCAAAAGTGTGATGAGAGACTTAGGGACACAGGTGGACAGTGGTCTCACCTTCAATAACCACATTACCACAACAGTCAGGAAATCCTTCTATGTGGCACACCTTATCACTAAGGGCTTTTCATCCAGAAAAAAGAAGGTCATTGTCCCAATGTACTCATCCCTCATTAGACCCATTATAGAATACAACGTCCCATTTGGTATGTACCTCTCAAGACATCTGCAACAACTGGAAAGGCCACAGAAATACCTCACTAAAAGAATCGCAGGCCTAAAGCAGAAGCCCTATGCTGACCGTCTATAAAAACTCCACCTATACTCTGTGGCATATTGTCTACTCAGAGGCGATCTCTGCTTAACATACAAGGCCATGTCAAACCCAGAGCTGTTGGACATGCTACACTTAAAGAAATCCCAATCTCTCAGAGACAAGCTCCAGGGATCTAAACCTTGGCATCACAATGAACAAAACATGCTGGAGGGATAGGTTCCTGACCCAGAGACTCCCCAGACTCTGGAATAGATTGCCCATACATGTCAAGCAAAGCGCCTCTTTGGCCCTCTTCAAAAGGAACCTTGATGATTGGATGGGAGATGGGGATCAAGTCAGTCACCCTGCTAGACAGGGGTCCAGGGAAGTAAACAGTGTGGGAAGAAATAGCCAGAGAATTGTTATGGCTAGGCTTGTATAGGCCCTAGGGCCGATAGCCTAATACCAACCTATGGAGTCGATCTGAGACCCTTAGACCCGGCAGCAGAGCTACGGCCCTGGAAGTCAGTCAGTTCGGACAGAACTGAAGAAATCAAGGGAGACCCTGGAACCAAAGGTGTAAAAGGCTGTCAGCACTGGAGCAGCTGGAGCCGGAGGAATCACAGTAGTAAGCTCTAAGCCCTCACAGAAGGCTAGAGAAGGAACGTTTGGTGGAGTCCTGGGAGAGAAAGCCCCATCCTCAGAAGGGAGTGGGGCCTGGGAAGAGACAGAAAGATCCTTGGCAGCTAATCCAATCTCACATCAACTTCAGTCAGACTTTTGGAGGAACAGAGAAGCCTGAGGGGGGGGGGGGGTTATGGTCTTTCTAGGAATGGACTAGGGAGCTGTCCAACAAAGGGATCGATAGAAAAGGAATATTTTGTCCTGGGAGATATTGGTTCCAACATTTCTGGTAGAGTCACAGGTGGAACCGGTACCGACAGGGAAGCTAAAGCAGTCGGTACCAAAATGGTCGGCACAGAGACCTGTAGTGCCGAGGTAGTTACGGCAGACAGTGCAGAATAAGATGGTTCCGAAAGATTCTTAATTTTAGACTTTGGTTCCGCAGGAGGTGTGGGAGCCAAAGATTTGTGTTTTTTTGCTGACGGAGCTGAGGGGGGCGCCGGCAACGAATGAATCATCTGTCCATGTTCTGATTTAGGAGGAAGAGACGAAAATAAGGAAATGTCAGATGTTAAAATGGAAAAAAATAATCAGCAAACCGCAAAGGAGAAGCATACACACACAGAGAAAGCAATGGTAGGCCAGAACTACCAAAAAGGTAGGGAGAGAGAAAGTACTACCATCGATTGTAGAAAGAGGTTACTAGTAGTCAGGAAAAGGCACACTCACATTAAAAGTAAAGGGAGACAGCAAGGTATGAAAAAATGAGGAAAAACTACCAATGATGGTAGGTGCAACAAGAGCGGCAAATGAGATCAGAGGTAATTTAGAGAGGGGCATTCTGGTAGAGACTCAGCTTGAGAGTTTTTGGCTTGCATGAGCTGTTATAATGGCTAAGCCCGTTCCGAGAATTGGAACAGAGTCCTAAACGTCAAGGATAAATTAAGATAAACAACATCAGATCATCCATTTGTCTGAAGTTAACTCCACCCAGTTCTTTCAAAAAAGGATCAGCCTGCCCCTTAGAAAAAGAAGGAGAATAGGTATGGCAATGGAAGGGGAAGGAAAGGGGAGTTACGGCTTATGTACTCATGACTAATAAAAGGGGCCACTGAAGCTGTTGCCAGCAGGCCTCAAATTGCAAACTTCTTTCATTGCCATTTCTGTTTCTAAAAGCTCTCATCTACTTGGGCTGCTGACCCTCAGTACAGCAGCAAAAAATGGGCCCAATTTCCATAGTATCTGGGGAAGGAAGGAAAAAATGGAAGAGCTACTAGCAATCACTATATTTTCCACTTTTTCCTCCAGTTTCTTAAAAAAATTTCTAGGAGTGAAGCCTGAAGATCACTTATGTAAGAAAACGTGCCATAACAGTACGTCTGAATGATCAGTGCTGCAGTAGCTTTAGCTATATGGATTAAATCCTGGCAAAGATTAACACCCAGCCCACTTCCAAAGTTTCAGAGTACCTTCCACACACCCAAACTATCAAGCAGCTCAAGCTGAGCTGACTAAAACACAGGTTTGGGTGTGAAGCCCTTCAGAGCTTACCTGCCAACAGAAAGAGGGAGGCTGAGCCCTGAAAGGGCAAAGCTAGGGACAATAATAAACAAACATCCACACCTTGACATAAAAAGCATACCAAGAAACAAGGGGGATGGAGGGACTGACAGGCAAATGAAGAAGTGATCATTCGACCATCTACTGTTATTTTAAGTTTACTTAGACAACTGTACCATGTTCATCACACTTGCTGTAGTATCCTTGGCTATAAAGGTATATTGCCCTTAGCTAACTACATTTTAGAGATGGAAGCAGAAAGTCCAGGAGCCCCTGGGGAATGGTCCTAGCAAAGCCTGACCTGGACCTAGTCAAGGAATCTAGCTTATAGTACTTTGTAAAACTACATACAGAGGACCAAGTAACAGCTTCTGTAATATTTCTAGAATCCAACCTTTTCCAAAAAGCCAAAGATGAAGCCAAGGCTCTAGTAGGGTGGGCCTTCACCCTGCCTGGAATAACTTGTTATGGTGAGTCTAGCAAAAGGCAATAGCCTTAGACAACTATTTGGAAACTGTCTGTTTTGACAGGTTGTCCCTTCTTACATTCAGAAGAAATGAACAATCAGTCCAAAGACGTACAAGATTTAGTTCTGTCAAGATAGTGCCCAATTTGCCTGTGGGCACCCAAGGTATATAGTATCATTTTTTTTAGGCTCAGGAAAGAAAACTGGAAAATAGATAGTTTGGCTAAAGTAATTTCAGATACCGCTTTAGGCAGAAAAGAAGGATTAGTTCATAAAGAAACCCTCTCCCTATGGAAAAATGAGATAAGGTTGACACCATAAGAGCTTGCAACTCAAGATACCCTTCTTGCAGAGGTTGGAGCAATCAGTAAAATTGTTTTCCATGTTAATAACCTCAGAATAACCAGGTTAGCGGATTAAAACAGCGCAAGTATTGGCTTCTCTAATACAAAATTAAGATCCCAAGGAGAGGGTGAATGTTTCTTTGGAGGCCTCTCATGCAAAACCATTTTGACATGAGAATGCATTTTTGGGCAAACATGCTGAAATGGCTGATAAATTAACCTCGACAGGCATAGGAATAAGAAGGGCAATAGGATAGTAACTCGCACAAATACTGTAAAACTACAGAACAACTAGCCCTGAATGGGTGCTGGTTATGTTGTTGGCATGGTACCCCTGGAAAATCTTGTGCATTTGCTAATATACGATTTTCTAGTAGCAGGCTTTCTTGCCTCTATTAGCACCTGCTGTACATCCTCAGTAAACAGGTGCCTAAAAGGAATTAAGACCCTATCATCCAAGCAGTCAATTGAAGTTGACTGATGGAGGTGGGGTGGGGGGAGGGTATATCAAACATCCCTATTCTTATGTGAGTAGACCCAGTCTGTGAAGAAGCTTGTGGTAATTGCTCCTGGCCATTTCCAAAAGGGAGAACCACGGCTGCCTGGGCCAGAAGAGAGTAACCACAATGAGCTTAGGGGATTCCTTCTGAATCTTTAGTACCCTAGATATCAGTGGAAAGGTGAGAAGCATACAGGTACATGCTTGTCCAAAGAAAATCAGCCGTCTTCCAGGCCTACTTGCATGGAGTCCTAAAACAAAATCTTGCCTGTTAATTGTTCTCAGATGAGGCAAAGAGGTCTACTTAAGGAAGTCCCTACAGAGGGATGAAATCTTGGAAGATCCCCTATCTAGTCCCCATTCATTATAATCTGCTCTGGTCCTGGTCAGTTTGTCTGCCACATAATTTTTCTCTTGACGGAATGTAGGATGCCTGTAAAATGAGAATGAACTATGAAGCTACAGCTCAAGCTGACATGGCTAGTCTCGAAAGGCGGTAAGATCTGGTTCCACCCTGCTTGCTGATGTGCTACAAGACTGTGATATTGTTTGCAACCACTAGAAGAGGTCCCAGGGATGAAAGATTGTTCAGAAAGTTGAGTGTCTTGATCATGGCAAGCAGCTCTTTGATATTTATGTGCTTGTATCTGTCCATGGTGTCTCACATCCCTTGTACTTTTATCCCTTGTGAAAGCATGTGTAAGAGATCCCTCACTCAAAAAATAGGATTCCTGACACTTTGAAAAAAGACCATACAAGATAACCACGTCATCTAAATATGTAAAAATGTGGATACCATGTAGTCTGCAAAGAGCTTTAACTGGGGCTAAACACTTTGTGAACACTCAGTGCAGTTGATAGTCCAACAGGTAAGGCAGAGAACTGATAATGTGATCCAGACCCAGAAAACCTTAAGAAACCTCTGAAGTCTGGATGAATAGAGATGTGGATAAGCAACTTTTAGGTCTACTCTTAGCAGGAAACTTGAAAGATATGACAAGGACAACTAAGCAGATCAGATCTGGGGTTGTCAGAAGCCACCTCCTCCTTTCTCAACACCCCCACAGGTGTCCCACAAGGTTCTATACTGGGCCCCCTCCTCTTCAATATTTTCATTAATGACTTTTTCCACTCTATCCCTCTTGCAAACATTATTCAATATGCAGATGTTTCCACAATTATCTGTGCTGCCTCATCCATCCCAACTCTTTTAAATCTTACTCAAGATGCCTTCTCCTCCACAGAACAGTGGATGAAAGACAACCATCTAGCACTTAATGCTGCTAAAACTAAACTAATGATATTTACTCCCTCTAAAACTAATAACTTTGATAGAAATTTATTCTCCATCACCAGCCAAAATAACACACCTCTTGAGCTGGTGTCTGAAACCAAACTACTAGGAGTCCAAATCAATGACCAGCTTAAATTCAACTCCCATCTACTACTAAACATAAAAAAAACCCACGAAAAACTTGGCATGCTCTACCGACAACTACAAAACATACTCTTTACCACATTTCTCCTTCCCTCCCTTCTCTATGGTGCCCCTCTTCTAACAAACCTACAATCATCTCTCAAAACCAAACTGTCCTCTTGCTACAATAAAATAGCCAGATTTGCCACCAGCAACAAATCATCAACCCATCACTGTGTACCTCTTCACAAACTCAACTGGCTAGAACTTCCCAACTACCTCTCCTACACTCAGCTCACCTATCCTCATAAACTCATATTCCAGCCATACCTCTGTCCTTCCCTCTCAACTACCTTTAAAATGCACCACACCCAAAGACTTCTAAGATCAAACAATCAAAACCTTATTGAGGTTTACAGACCCCTCCACCCCCAGGACAAAACCTCCTGTCCTTCTCACTAGCACGCCTATGGGACTCCCTACCCCCCATCCATTCGTACAACCACTAGCCTCCCATACTTTAAAAAATTACTTCACTCTCATCTAACGTCAACATGGCAATGCTCCTGCTCCCATCCCCCATAACCTACTCTCCACTCTTCGTTCTCTTCACCTTCTTACAAATCCCAGATAGCGAATTCATGCTTGCTTGTAGTATATAACTCCTTACTTGTACCTAGCAATCTCTTAGCCTACTGCATCTAACTACCTATCCCAATTAAAAAAAAAAAAAAAAAAAATTCTACTTTTAATACTTTTGATTATAATATATTTGATCTGTCTCATAACCAGAAATTGTACAATGCTACTCTCTGTAATCTTCATGTAATCTATGTGTGGAACTTAATCTTGGTATAATCTGTATGTGGAGCTTTTCTCCCCAGGACTCCATTGAAAACGGGTCCTTTAGGCCCAATGGACTATCCGGGTTAAACAACTGCAAATAAATAAATAAAAATAAATAAATATATTACAACATATGAGCGATACAAGGTTGCTCTCACAGTATAATGCATTAGCCCAGCATGTGAAGAAACAAAGGACATGTTTTTTTCTTTCATGGTTTTGCAGATTCAGAAGAACAAGACAGGAATAGCGAATTATAAAAATATATCGAACATATTGAAATATACTGAATAGAACTGAAGTGATTGAATCCTACTGGATATCAGATTTGCAAGTGGACAAATCCCTAGGTTTGAATGTTTTTTTTTTTTTCGATAAAGCCGATCTTTAAAGAAGCGTAGGCCCATATTTTAATTTTACTGGCTAATTGTTTTTATACATGGTATAGAAAATTTTTGATTGGATGGATCTGAAGGATAGTTCCCAAAAGCGCTTATCCGTTTTATCCAACAATTTTTTAATGCCTCACTAGTTTTTATTATTTTACTTTGTTTACATCATTAAAGATTTTGTATATGGTTTACAGTGTGGTTGCCCTTGTCATAACTTTCTCATTGTACCACGTAGGATCTTCAGTTTCTTCCGTTCTGGTTTTTACTTGGATTTTACTATGAAACTTGAAAGAGGTAGTAGAAGTAACAGGTTGTAAAGTGACAGTATTTTAAACTTGGGCACTACCAAACAGGTTTAGTAAAGAGATATACAGATGTGGCCTCTGAGCATTTTCTTTCTCTGGTACCAGGAACATCTCTGAATAAAACCTCTTCCCCACTTGGGAAGGAGGAACTGGTTCCATCACTCCTTGGAACAGCATGTGATGAAGAACTGTTGAAAACAAGAGAGTTTGGTCTGGAGGATGAGGAATGACCCCAAAGAACTTCCCTCCCACTGCCATCCATAACTTTGATAAATCATTTTCAGTACCCATTTGTCTGAAACTATCTACTGATAGAAAGAAAAATGGAGATTCTGACTTTCTGGAAGAAAGAAGGGGCCAGGGTGTGAGGGGATCACACAGTCTCTTGAATAGTCAGACCTGGACAGTCCTTGGTTTTGGAAGGTTTGAGACTTTTTTTGGTACCCCTTTGCCGTTTCTTCCTAAATGTCTGTTTACCTGGATTTTGTTCAGATTTTCTTATTTTTATCAAAACTGGATGGGGAGATGGAAAATCCCAATTTGGAAAAAGGAGGGCTGAAAACCTTGAGATTCCCTGGATCAGCTCTCCCTTTTCATAATGCTTTTTGATGATCACTGCAGCAGAGGGGTCAAACACTACATCTCCATCGAAGGGTGAATTTAAAATCTAATTCTTATCATTATCTGGGTGATTCTGAAAATGCAGCCATGCAAATCTCCTCAGAACAGTCTGTACCAATGACAATAGCCTTTGCAGAAGTTTCAGCACAGTCATACACACACTGCAAACAATGAGTAGTGACCTGTGCAATAGAAGAAACCAAGTTATTTAAAGCAGATTTTTCCTCACACAAAGAACCTGCAGATAAAACATTACTCATACTTTTACAGTTAGAACATGAGCCATACAATTCAAAATTATGAAAATCAAAACTGTAAAAGTATACATTTTTTCCCATAACCATCAATAATGTTTCCATACTTATCAGAAACAGCAGGAAGGGAACTGACTAGGTGCTTAGCAGCAGTGAGATCAAGTAGAGCTATAGCTGTTGGCTCAGGTTTGGGGAAAGGTGTATACAAATTTTAAAAGACTGAGGAACTTTATACATTCTCTCTGCCTTTTTAGGGACAACTATCAGGAAAACTGCAGGCAGTAATACACGCATGCTCTAAAGCAGAGAGAAAATGCAGAATGGATGCAGGATCTGGGAAATACCTCTGCAGCAACACAATATTTTCTAAGGGACTGAGAAATCTGTGTGTTTTCCCACTGACACATTCTAGCAACAGTCTCAGGTGTTCTTTTGACGATGTGAAAGAGAAACCCCCACAGGCAGATTCGAAAACAAAGCTCTCCTCAGAGTCTGATGCATACATTTAAGGAAACAAACAGTATCTGCTCCTGCATCTTCCTGTTTATATTCAGAATCTTGAATCTTCAGGAAAAGAGGTATCCCTCTTTCTTTTAACAGAACATATTTTACAAGTATCAACAGCCAGAATTAAACCCAGAGCTAGACACAGTAAACTACTCCTATCCAAAGAAATGTGAAGAGTAGATACATGCTTGCTTTTCTATTTCTTTTTGACAGGAAAAATTGGACTGTGTTACTAATGACAGCAGTAGCTTCAAAACAGATAAGCACAGTATAACATTCTGATACAACAGGGAAACCTTTTCTGTTCCCTCTCTCAGGACCTATAAGTGTGCCTCTCCCTTGTCCACTAAGGGGACCTCAGCAGCTACACAGGATGTGGCTAACTCTTAAGTCCATAATGGCTGTAGGTGCTACATCACAGGGGATCCGGGGTAAAATATTAGTGGTCAAAAGTCCAAATGGCCACAGCAGAATCACCCATCTTCAACTTGAGGCAAACTGCTAGCTTGCTGTGGTGGCAAAAGCTGTTTGCCTAATTTTTTCTTTTTGTAGCTGGAAGAACTGACCATGGGGCCCAGTAGCCTGCTACATTGTCCCTCCAAAATGGAGTCTTTTTCCCAGGGGAAGACCAGTTAATTTTTTTGTCAGAAAAACACAGTAAGAAGCACTTTAAAACACTATGCCGGCCCCACAAAGGTAAAATAAAGACAACTTTCTCACAAAAAAAAAAATGTTTTCAGTTACTTTACAACACTTAAATTTGCAGGAAAAATGAGCACATTGTTTAAAAGTATGTTACTGCATCACGACAGGTTTTCAAAGAGGAAAGTGATAAAACAGCAACACAAAAGGCATTTATCTGCCCAGCAAAGTGCACAGGCAGTCAACCCTTGAAAGCTTCAGGGGAGCACAGTCTTCAGCAACAGTAAACCCTGAAGGGCTTCGCATCCAAACCTGTCATCTCAGCTCAAGCTACCTGACAGTTTGGTTGCATGGAAGGTGCCGTGAAGCTTTGGAAGCTGGCCAGCTGCTATATCCTTGGTAAGATACAACACATATAGCTAAGGCTACTGCAGTAGTAATTAATATAATGAACTTCAATCAATCCCTGGCAAAGGGTGCAGTAAGCAGCTGCCATTTCATATCCTCTGGAAGTTCCTAAACTCCAAAAGAGGGAAGTTTACTAATCCTGAACACTGAAGTGCTAACCTAGACGCATCTATTGCATCATACTTGCATTTAATAATGTGCTAGTTCACTTCCTCCACAGTCTGATGTAAGCAGACATGAATTCTCAATGTTTTATCCTTGTTAAGGCAAGCTTTTCAATTTGGTTTAGGATCTCACCCTGATACTTTGCCATGTATGACTAACAATTAGGAGCCTTGTAAGCAAGTGTTGTAAATGTATATAAATTTTCTCTTTAATAACTTACTCACTATTGTCAGGGCAAGTATTTGGACTTGGAACCAATTTAAAGCCACTAATGACATCTACAGAAACAACTGCCAAATCCACTAACAGACTTCTGTAAATGTACTAGAAAGCCTGTTCTGTTGAATGTTCTACAACTTAATGAAATGTTCTGCAGCAGGCAGTGCGAGTCTAGCTCAAATAGTCGCAAAAGGCATAATCAAATGCTTCACATACTGCAATTCCTGTTGCGACTCTGGATTCCTTTGGGGACCAAACAGATTAAGATATCGTTTTTGTTTTTGTGTCTCATACTTTATGGTACTGTTATTTAAAATTTCTCTCACATTGTTGAAGATTTCCACAAAGAACACATTATCTGGTGGTAAATCTGAAGAAAACAGTCTCAACATCTGGACTGTACCTCAGTGTGGGAGCTTCTGGAAAGTACACACCAAATCTCCTGAGAAGAATCAGATTATCTAAGGGAATAGTCTTCTCTCTCCTTTTGCTGGGCTGGGACCCTAAAAACATGGACTGGTTGTGGGCCTGCTGCAATCTCTGCCACACTGTAATAAGCTTCCATCAATTTATTAAAATCCTGAACAATCCCTAGTTTGTAACTGGGAGTATCAAAATAACTGAAGTCTGTAAAGCCTGAGGCATGGCAGATGTGTGCTGCATATGTCCATGTTTCTTAGTAAGGGAAGCTGTGTGAAGGCTCCAATTCAGAAAGAGATGTTCTCAGAAGATGGAGATTTGCCAATGTATCCCCACCAAAACGGTTAGCCCTGTCTTTCTTAATGGCTGGCGCCACTATACTTAAGAGAACTGATCCCTATTAGTTGTTATAAAGACCTGCCTCTGTCTGATTTGGCTGCCTGCTCTCTCTATTCCTCTCTGTCTCTGTGACCTCCATGTCCACTGGTCACAGAAAGAGGATTTTCCATAGTTAAATACGCTAAGAATAAATGTAACTCCATTCAACTCAGAAGAAAATTCTGGATACTTGCTAGTGTTGGAAAAAGCAATCTTGGAAAACTTTAAAGACTGAAGCTATACTAATTTTGTGAACTATAACCATTCTTTGACTTACAAATGGGGTCAATTCCTGTCAAGGTATTAGAAAACCTGAATACTTAAAGAAATTAAAAAGGGTCCTAATGAAGAAAAGAACTCTGCAAGAGAGTGATACTGCTGGGACTGAATTTATTAAGTCATGGCAAGTTCCTTCATATGGTGGACCCTCTTTTTATAAAATCTCACCAAAATGCCACAATCTGTGTGTGTAATTAAAATACAAGTCATAAAATAAAGACTGGATGCATAGGTCTCAGGATAAGAAGTGCCCATTGCTGGCTTAGGCACTGGTGCCAGGACTGAGGAAAAAAGACAAAATCCTATAAAGACAGAAACACTCCTACCACAGCATTAGGGTAGACTGCAAGTGACCCATCTGGCAGTTTTAGGTAACAAGGTACGACAAAAACGAACCAGCACAAGGGAGAAGAGTGCCTAAATCTATTTTATTGTGGCAATATCTAAAAACTTCATACTGCAAACCGGTTTCGGCTATAAATCCAGCCTTCCTCAGTGCAACAGAAATAGTATAGATAGCACATCCTGGTATATCCTTATATATCCAAAGATATTAAAGGTGTATACATCCTAAAAAACAAATATGTACAAATTATAAATAATAATTATATATATATATATATATATATATATATATATATATATATATATATATATAAAACACTGAACATGAAAAAATCAATCCATTAACAAAAAAAATCAAAAAAAATCAGCAAAGTCAAAAGCTGGCTCCAAATGACTAATTTGTTTCATTTAAACCAGGTTTGAATAGAGCTCCTAACCTGGTAATCCATGAGGATTCCACATTATTTAATCTGTCATGCCAGCCTGCTTTAAGATTTCTGTGCATCTCAATTTTGTCAATGATGGTGAATTTAAATTGTGCGGTTTTGTGAATCATGGTATGTTTGTATAAAGCATTAGAAATTTTAGGATTTCTCATAGCGCTGAGTTGTTCACTTATCCAATGTCTAAATGGTCTGGAAGTTTGGCCTACATAAAAAGAGAAACATGTAAAAGTAGCCAAATAGATCACCCAATCAGTACTGCAGTTACCAAAAATTTTTATCTGGTATACCCTAGAGGTATTACAACTAGTAAATTCTTTAGTCTTAAAGATGTATCTGCATGCACTTCAATGACCACAAGGAATGCAACCTATCAATGGGTCGCCAAATAAGGCTGTCTGCATGGGTATAGACGGATTGTACTTTTTATAATGTGTAAATGGAGTTGATAGTTCTACCCCTACGACAGGAAAAAGCACATCTTTCTGGTAATATCTCATTCAAATGTTCATGAGCCAGCAAAATATCCCAATGATTATTGATAATATCTCTAAATGAAGGTGTATTACTACCAAATGTAGTAACAAATCTAATGGGTTGAGATGTTACTGTATTAGGTCTATCATGTGAATGTTTGTATTGTAGACGTTGTGATCCAGGCATATCTTTAACCCGATTAATAGTTTGGGTAATGCGATATCTATTGTACCCTCTTATCAATCTGTCACTCAGATCTTGTTCACATTCTGAGTGGGATTCTTGGGAAGAACAAATATGTTTCATACGTAAAAATTGAGATTTGGGGATGTTGATGATGATGTGGCGGGGATGATAACTAGATGCATGCAAAAGTGTATTATATTCTGGAAATTTCCTATGTACACGAGTTGCCAAAGTATGATCAGCCTGTCGAGAGACTAATACATCCAAAAAAACAATTTCTTGGTATTGCATAGTTAGAGTAAACTGAATGTCCCATGTATTGTTGTTCAAATATTTGACAAACTCTTGTGCCAAGGTCGAATCACCCCGCCACACCATCCAACAATCATCTAAGTATCGTCTCCAAATATCCAATTCTTCCATAAAGATATTATGAGAATCATACATGAATTGTTCTTCGAAAAATCCCATGAACAAATCTGCATATATGGGAGCAAAAGATGCTCCCATGGCTGTACCTCTCACTTGCCAATATGCTTGGCCTTCAAAGTAGAAAATGTTCTTGGTTAACACATTTTGGGTCAATTTTATTAAAAAATTGTTGAATCCCGGAGTATATAGTTGGGATCGATCTAACAAATATGCAATAGCTGATAAACCAGCATCATGTGGTATGCTGGTATAAAGGGAAGTAACGTCCAAATTACATAGCCACCAGTCTGATTCCAGTTGTGTATCTTGAATGATATTTAAAAATTCCGTAGTGCCTTGCAGCCTGGATCTGACCATAGATAACAATGGTTTTAAATATGTGAGAAATGCTGATAATAGGTTCATAGGTTCATACTAGGCTATCTGCCTTGAGGCAATTATAAGCCTAGCCCGATTCTGTATGGCTTACGCCACCCTTTGATTTGAGTATACTGTGCCCTTTTTTAAGGTTTAGTTTACTGTGTCTCTGTCTAATAGTGACACGGGAGTAATCCCTGGGACAAACCTACAATCCCCCAGCCACCTATCGAGATTCTTCTTGAAGAGATTCAGTGAGGTGCTCTGCCTCACATGAACTGGAATTCTATTCCAGAGCGAAGGGAGCCTCTGGGTTATGAACCTGTCCCTCCAGCAAGTTCTATTTATTTCTGTGCTGAGGTTCAAGTCCCTCGAGTGTGTGGCTCTAAGGGATTTAGATTTACTGAGGTGGAGCATGTCCATAAATTCTGGATTTGACATAGCTTTGTATGTCAAGCATAGATCACCTCGAAGTAGGCGGTATGCAACTGAGTAGAGCTGGAGTTTTTTTAACCGAGCAGCATATGGCATCTGTTTGAGACCCTTGATCCTCTTGGTGAGATACTTTTGGGGTCTTTCTAATTGCTGCAGGTGTCGGGTAAGGTACATCCCAAAAGGGGCATTGTATTCTATGACAGGCCTGATGAGGGGCACGATTACCTCTCTTGATCTAGATCTGAAACCCTTCGTGATGAGGTGGGCTATGTAGAAGGTCTTTCTAACCACTTTGGCAATGTGGTTTTCAAAGGAGAGATTGTTATCAACTTGGGTCCCCAGGTCCCCAATAACTTTCGCTGTACTTAATGGGTTTCCGCCTATGTGGTAATTTGTGGGCACATTGTTTTTGCCAAAGGGTATGACTATACATTTTTTGGCATTTAGCTTTAAATCATGGCACTGGCACCAGTTATCTGCCTCTGAGAGACCTTTTTGAAGGATGTTTGTGTCAGCTGGAGAGTTGATTATGGCGCCCAGTTTGCAGTCGTCTGCGAACTTGGTGAGCCATAGTCCTCCCATGTTTGCCTGTACCTCGGAGAAGTATATACCGAACAAGAGTGGTCCCAGGACAGAACCCTGTGGGATGCCACTTGTGACTGATTTTGAGTCTGACATGGCTCCAGCAACTCTCACTCTGTGGGTTCTGTCTTTGAGCCAGTTTGCGACCCATCTTGTGACATAGGGGTTTATATTTAAGCTGGATAGCTTATCTATGATGCCCAAGTGGGGTATTGTGTCAAATGCCTTTGCAAGGTCCAGATAGGCTGTGTGGACTACCTTCCCTTCATCTATGGCTTTGGTGACTGTTTCGAAGAAGTCAACCAGGTTCAAAAGGCAGGATTCTGCCCTCGACAAATACAAACTGGGTAGAATCTAGTGTCTGTAGGTCCCCAATGTCTTTGTTTATGAGCTCCATGATGATCCTCTCCATAGCCTTGCAGACTAAGCTAGTCAGGCTTATGGGGTGATAGTTTCCAGGGTCCGTAGAGGCTCCACCTTTGTGGAGTGGGACCACTGTTGCTGTACGCCATTCTGTGGGCACATATCCTGTAGTGAGGCTGAGATTGTATAGCTGTTTTATTTGAGGGATTAGTTCCTCTTGGAGTTCATGTAGGATGCAACCTGGGACGCCATCTGGTCTCATGGAAGCAGTGTTTTTTGCTTTGGAGAGGGCAGCCTTGACCTGAGCATCAGAGATGTTTGGGAAGCAGCCCTCTGTTGGGATAGATACTTGCTCTTTTGGGGGGGAGGGGGTGGAGAAGTTTGCACTGAACCTGTCTGCCAGGATATTGGCGAGGTCTGTGGGTTCAGTGTATTTTTTGTTGTTTAAAATCAACTCAGAACATGTCTGGGAGTTGCATCCCAGGTTTCTAACATAACTGAAAAAAGCCTTATGATCGTCTTTGGTGTCCTGTGCAATTTTTCTCTCGAAGCTGGCCTTGGAGGATTTTATGAGGGATCGTAATTTTTTGCTAGTACTGATCAGAGATGCCTTCCCTATTAGGGATTTTGCTCTATCATGTAGTAGCTTCCTCCTTCTGCTCTACAGTTTATTTATGGCAGGAATCCACCAGACTGGACGCCTGCCTTTGGATGATTGGGTCTTGGTTTTGTTTGGGATAGCATGATCCATGCATTCCTGGAGATGTCCGTAGAATGCGTTTATACAGGATTCTGCAGTTTGGGCCGTAGTTTCCACTGGCCCTGGGGCCTTGAAGGATTCCACTTCAGTTTTGAAAAGTGAGAAGTTCGCTTTTGAGAAGTTTTTCACTTTGGTTTTCTGGGCTGGGGGTGGGGTCGGGATGTGGACATCCAGTGAAATTAATTTATGGTTTGATCTTACCAATGAGGGATACACTTCTGGTGTGGAGCATAGAGTCCCCATGTTGGTAATGATCAGGTCTAGTATGTTGTCCCCTCTTGTGGGAGTGGTGACTAGTTGTTCCATAGCATTTGAGTTTATAATTTCCAGGAACCTTTGGGCTAAGGTGCTGGGGCTTGAGTAGTGCTCCCAGTCAATGTTTGGGTAGCTGAAGTCACCCAATATAATGGTGTTTGGAGAGATATTCATGTTCTCCAATGTTTTCAGGAAAGCAGAGTTGGATTCCTGACTTTGAGAGGGTGGTCTGTAGGATGCTATAAACTGAAAAGCAGTCTTGCCCACTGTTAGCTGCACATGGATGGTCTCCGATACTTCGTGCAATGCCACTAACCTGGAGGTGTGGATATCCTTGATAAATATGGAAACTCCCCCTCCTTTTGTGGTTCGGTCCGGGTTTTGGGGCCGAAAAGCATGATATGAGGTATAGCCTGGTAGTGCTGGGGTGCTCTCTGGAGCCTTGAACCAGGTTTCTGTCACTGCACAGATATCGATGTTCTCCATACTGAGGAGAGCTTCGAGTGCGTGCATCTTGAGGTTAAGACTTCTGGCGTTTATCAGCATTACCCTTAGTTTCTTGTTCCTTGTGCTGTCTATGGGGGTGGGTTTGACTTTTGAGCCTTGCCTAAAAAGGCACTATGGGGTGGCAAGAGCCTTTGCCAATATCCGAAAGCCCAGTGGTGACAGGTGCAAGCCGTCCCTAGCGAAGCAATGTGGCTTGTCGAGCATGTCATCCCAGGCTGACAGACACTGGATCCCCTTTGAATGACACCAAAATTTTAGCCAATGGTTAAAATCGATCATTTTGTCTTTGTACTGTGGCATCATTCTAGGTTAGGGTAAGATGCTGCTCAAGGTCAGGGTCATACCAGCCTGGGCTACATGATCAGAGAGCTCCTCTATGTCTCTTTTCATGTAGTCCAGGGAAGTACGTCTCAGGTCATTCACACCAGCATGTACAATGACGGAGTCATATTTGTATTTGCTTTGGAGTGACCTGAGTGCTTGCGTTATGTGGCGGATCCTAACACCCGACAGGCAGCTCACCGTGAGCTTCTCTTTATTCAGCCTGATGAGCGGGACATCAGTGTGTCTGACAATAGAGTCACCTATTACAAGAGTACCTGGAGTGTTATTCAGCCTTAAGGGCTGTGGCTGCTTGGCACACTGACTTTGTGGGCTATGTGTTGTGTGTTTTGTTTTGAGGTAGCGTTTGCTTGGATGTCTGTTTGGAGGTCTCTGTTGCTTAGGTAGATTTTTATTTAGAGCCTCCGAGTATGTTTTTGTGTATTTATGTGTTTGGTTCGCTGATGTGGTGGGACTATGTGATACTGGAATTGTGTTGTGTGAGGTTACCTTCTCCTCCTGACTGGTTACACCAGTTTTGAGATGAGAGAGCTCAGCCTCCAGTTTGGCTAAATAGTTGCATCTCTCACATATATTTGAACCTGTTTGGAGGAGGAGAGGGTTGTCCGTGTACATGAGACAGTTGTAACATTGCCTCAAAATTCCCAGATTCACCAGCTGGACTGGAGAGGAAACCACTGACTGACCTTTGGACATGCTAGAGTAATACAGGGAAACTGAATTTAAGACGGACCAGTAGGGGACAGGGTAATCATAGAGAGTATAAGAGTAAATAGTGCTTATGGTTTAATAGTGCTAACTTGTAGGATTACTTAATTGGACCAGTGAAGGGCCTTAGAATGAGAATATGGTGTTTAAATTGAGAGATAGAGCAGTTCTAAGGGAAAAAGTGAAGAGCAGACTTTGTGGAGCCAGGAATAGTTTAAACCCAATTAAGCGGCACAAAAACACGCAAAACCGTGCAAAACAGGGTTTTAAGAGAGGAAGATGAAGAAGTTTTGGAATTGACCCAAAATGGCCAACAAAACTACAGTTTCAAGTCAGTAACCACTCCCACAGGGGCAGGCAGGCTGCTCAATGTTTTTCACTGCCACTGATCAACAGAGAGTCTTCCCTTTAGCCCAAGCAAAAAATGGCCTCACAGAAACTTACAAAGAGTTCAAGAACAGCAAGCCTGTAACTGAACTTTTTTAAATCTCAGAAAAGTGGGGAAAAAAGCAAGATTTTTTTTTTGTTTTTTTTTTTTCAGAGATAGCAGAGGTTCACAAGTATTAACAAGTTATAACAGTGCAGTAAATGACCCCACACAAGAGTGCTAGGCCAAAGATAGATAAAATGCAAGTTTTGAGAAAAAAACGATTTTAAAAATAAGTGCAAACAGGAAATTCAGCAAACAGCTTTAGGTTGTGCTCTAAAATACAGTTACTAATGCAGAAATCAAGTTTAACAAGCCAGAAAATGCTCAAAATAGGTGGCTATGCAGAAAAACTTAGCAAATAAACAGAGGAAAAATAATGGTTCAGTAAGAGATCACTTCCTGGAAACAATAGGTCTGCCGGGTGGACAAGTCGGATGTTTGTGAATCTTTGAAAGCAAATATAAATACTGAGGAATGGGATCAGAAACTTTGAGTTGTTTACATGTTTGTTTGTCAATAATACCTTCCTCAGTGGCCAAATCCAACAAAGAATCAATGTGTGTTTTAAAATTGGGTGTCGGATCCACCACCATATGTATGCAAAACCAGGCATCAGATAGTTGTTTATGGGCTTCCGCTTGGTACATCACCCAGACCATTATTACAATGCCTCCCCCCTTATCAGCTGGTGCAATAACTATGTTATGATTGGAACTGAGTTCCTGTAGCGCTTGTTGTTCTTGTAGAGTTAAATTGTGTCTCATCGGCTGATAGCCTAAAAAAAAATGTAAATCTTTAGTAACACATTCCTTAAATATGGCTACATGCTTGTCCATAGGAGGTTGAGTGTCTGATCTCCCACTACACTATCATTTGCGTACGCTTGGAGCTCACTTTATTCTATTCTACAGTCTGGACATTATTGGGACTACCTCTTAGAATGCCATTGTTTTTCCCTGATGTGGAGCAGTGTAACTATTGACTTTCTTTTATGAGGAGCGGCTTAAATACGCTTATGAGGTATTTATAAGTATGGATGGCTGATTTTCGGGCATTTTTTTTACTTATGGAAAGACCGTTAGTGCTAATACACAGTATTGAACTGGGCATACAAGGCACGACTTCGGGTACAATCTTTCTTTGCCTACATGGTGTTTTTGATTATACCAGTAATATATTCGGGGTTTTGGCCATAATTAAGATGGTTATACAAAGCAAGGGACTCAGTTTTCATGTTGGGATCTAATAATTATTATTTGTGTTGATTTTTTGACTTTCCAACAGCGTGGGCGCACGGACTTTTGTGATCTAATAATTGGCTTGATGCACCTCACTTTACGGCTTGGATCGAACAACAACTACATATATTTATATGTGTTTGGTTCGGTTTTTGTTTTTTGAACCTTGGGAGTCATTTGGGACTTGGATTGGTACCATTTTATGAGGATATAATAGACATGTGTTCACTCAGGAAGTGTCTTTTTTCTGATGTAATGGTCTATAAGGTATCGGGACCTGCTGAAATATTACCAACATTATTTGTTAACTTTAATCTCTCTGAGCTGTTTGCAACAGTTGGGACTATTTATACATCATATATTATACATCTAACATATATCATTTTTGTTTATTAATATGTGAATCTAGTGCATTCTGCAGCATATGTAATTTTGACATATCTCAAGTAGTCAGTCATATTCTATATTGTGCCTTTTTGCTATTTCTATATGCTTGTGCTGACTATAAATATTGTTCAAAACTATTGACAACTTTACACATTTATGCAACTAATAGATCTAAAGCAGGTTGAGGTTTTCTGGTGTAAGGGTTTCATACATAACTTGAGGAGTTTGGTGTGCATATATATTTTGGCCATTCATTTAACAACCTAACATTGGATGCCTGTTTTCGATTTGCAGGTTATACATCTTATATTTAATTCAGTTAAAGCCCACGGATATGTGGAATAGTGGCTATATCTAGATCATATTGAGTGTAACAGGGCCCACCATCTTTTTTTGCTGCTTTACATTTAAAACATATACATTATTTACAAGTGGCGCTCCTTGATGAGTATTATCATTGGTTGAGTTATCAACATATGATATTGTTGGCTGAGATGCAGTTAGCCACCAATAATTAATAATAATTATACATAATTTTTATTCAAACTTGGTGCAACATATTGGCTGAGACGTAGGTCGGCCAACATTTTACATCGCACCAATTAAAAACTAAAGATATTTTCTAAACCAGTTTGGAATACATTGGTGGAGACGTAGGTCGGCCAAAAATTTTTTTTCTTTTTTTCTTTCATTTTATAGATTGGCATTGGTTGATTTATTGGAATTTTATGAAACATCTCTCACATGATATTAGTTGAGACGAAGGTCGGCTGCTCATATTAGACAAATTGGCAATTTTTTATATATATATATATATATATATATATATATATATATATATATATATATTTTTTTTTTTTTTAGAGCAGCTATTGATGTTAGGGCCTTTTTTTTGTTACATTCTCCTCTAATGATGTGACTACAGGTCGGACATTGACATCCATATGTTTTTTGTGACTACTGGTTTGGAGGCAATTTCTAATGCACAGCAACCTCAAGCTTATTGATATGTCTACATCTCCAGAAGATGCCTTGGATCTGGTGATTTTAGATCTATTTTGAAAAATATTGTGTGTTATCGCCACCTGGTACATATATTTTCTATTGTCGTTTAGTTTTGAATACATTGCAGCTATGCGTGGCAAAATGGACCTAAAAGGTATCCTACAAGGGTTATCTGCAGATAAGGATAATTTGGAAGTTTTTGGTTTAAATCTATCTGGTCCTGGTGATCTCAATATCAACAAAGGGGATGCCAAACATCTCTGTGGCATACTGTTTCAAAAAATAACTAGAAATATGAGAACTTTAAGAGCTAATATCTGGCATTTGAAGTTATTTAAGGCATATAAAATTGAAATATATTACACCTCGTGGGTTAAGAATTCGTATTCAACCTCTTGTGGGTCTGATTGATGAACAGTTGTCCAAAGACTGGGCAAAAACCCAACACCAAGCCTCTATGTTATTTGTTGACACCCTTATTTCTTACCACGAACGTAAGATTGATTCACAGACTATAGAAATTTATAGTAATTGTCTAGAGGCTCAGGTTTGAGTCTGAAGACTTTTATAGCAATCATTTAACAAATTTAGCCATATTAGAAAAGCAATTAATCAAAAAGAAAACGCAAAAATTCCAGCGTGATACGGCTATGAAAAAGGGAAACCTTTTGTCACTCAAAGTGTCCGATTTTTTGATTCTAGTAACAAAGTCAATAACAGGAGAAAAAGGCCTAAGTCTATACTCAGAAAAAACACTCAGCTAACAGGCGGCACTTCAGAAGATGATACATCTTCTGCCACTGATTATGACTGCCCTTCCAACCAGGAGTCCCCAGGGGCAAAACAAAAACAATCAACAGACCCTTTAGACCCAGGACACATAGAGGGGGTAGAAAACACAGGAAGCAGCACACACAGTTTACAACAGTTGCTACAAAAGATTGTGAGTCAATGTGCATAACATATCTTCATTTGAATTGTCACCTGTCCATAATAAACTACTAAATAAGGGTCTAAACTTTGTGCCGACATCTTTTGACCCTGAACACATATTGGTCAATGAACTTAATGATTTTTGTAGATTGATTAACTTGAAAATATTTTTTCCAGATTCCAATAATTCTCAAAGATCTACTGGGTTCCAGTTTGGGAGATCAGACTTTCAACCTCCTATGGACAAGCATGTAGCCATATTTAAGGAATGTGTTACTAAAGATTTACATTTTTCTTTAGGCTATCAGCCGATGAGACACAATTTAACTCTACAAGAACAAGCGCTACAGGAACTCAGTTCCAATCATAACATAGTTATTGCACCAGCTGATAAGGGGGGAGGCACTGTAATAATGGACTGGGTGATGTACCAAGCGGAAGCCCATTAACAACTATCTGATGCCCGGTTTTACATACATATGGTGGTGGATGAGACACCCAATTTTAAAACACACATTGATTCTTTTTTGGATTTGGCCACTGAGGAAGGTATTATTGACAAACAAACATGTAAACAACTCAAAGTTTCTGACCCCATTCCTCAGTATTTATATTTGCTTTCAAAGATTCACAAACATCCGACTTGTCCACCCGGCAGACCTACTGTTTCCGGGAAGGGATCTCTTACTGAACCATTATCAGCATTTCTCACATATTATTTAAAACCATTATCATCTATGGTCAGATCCAGGCTGCAAGACGCTACGGAATTTTTAAATATTATTCAAGATACACAACTGGAATCAGACTGGTGGCTATGTACATTGGACGTTACTTCCCTTTAAACTAGCATCATGTGGTATGCTGGTATATCAGCTATTGCATATTGGTTAGATCGATCTCAACTATATACTCCGGGATTCAACAATTTTTTAATAAAACTGACCCAATATGTGTTAACCAAGAACATTTTCTACTTTGAAGGCCAAGCATATTGGCAAGTGAGAGGTACAGCTATGGGAGCATCTTTTGCTCCCATATATGCAGATTTGTTCATGGGATTTCTCGAAGAACAATTCATATATAATTCTCATAATAATATCTTTATGGAAGAATTGGATATTTGGAGACGATACTTAGATGATTGTTGGATGGTGTGGCGGGGTGATTCGACCTTGGCACATGAGTTTGTCAAATACTTGAACAACAATACATGGGACATTTAGTTTACTCTAACTATGCAATACCAAGAAATTGTTTTTTGGATGTATTAGTCTCTCGACAGGCTGATCATACTTTGGCAACTTGTGTACACAGGAAATTTCCACAATATAATACACTTTTGCATGCATCTAGTTATCATCCCCGCCACATCATCAACAACATCATCCCCAAATCTCAATTTTTATGTATGAAACGTATTTGTTCTTCCCAAGAATCCCCCTCAGAATGTGAACAAGATTTGAGTGACAGATTGATAAGTAGAGGGTACAATAAATATTGCATTACCCAAGCTATTAATCAGGTTAAAGATATGCCTAGATCACAACTTCTACAATACAAACATTCACATGATAGACCCAATACAGTAACATCTCAACCCATTTATTTGTTACTTCATTTGGTAGTAATACACCTTCATTTAGAGATATTATCAATAATCATTGGAATATTTTGTGTGCTCATGAACATTTGAATGAGATATTACCAGAAAGATGTGCTTTTTCCTATCGCAGGGGTAGAACTATCAACTCCCATTTTACACATTATATACGAAATAACGTAGCTGGATGCGGCTTACTGTATAAAAACGATTTATTTCATAAAACCAAACAATACAATATTTGATGAGCGCTTTCGAGTATTGAAATTGCAGTGCAAGCAGATACATCTTTAAAGAATTTACTAGTTGTAATACCTCTAGGGTATAACAAATAAAAATTTTTGGTAACTGCAGTACTGATTGGGTGATCTATTTGGCCACTTGTACATGTTTCTCTTTTTATGTAGGCCAAACTTCCAGGCCATTTAGACATTGGATAAGTGAACACCTCAGCGCTATCAGAAATCATAAAATTTCTAATGCTTTATACAAACATACCATGATTCACAAAACCGCACAATTTAAATTCACCATCATTGACAAAATTGAGATGCACAGAAATCTTAAAGCAGGCTGGCATGACAGATTAAATAATATGGAATCCTCATGGATTACCAGGTTAGGAGCTCTATTCAAACCTGGTTTAAATGAAACAAATTAGTCATTTGGAGCCAGCTTTTGACTTTGCTGATTTTTGGTTAATGGATTGATTTTTTTCATGTTCAATGTTTTATATATATATATATATATATATATTTTTTTTTTTTTTTTTTTTTTTACAATTTGTACACATTTGTTTTTTTAGGGTGTATACACCTTTAATATTTTTGGATATATAAAGATATACCAGGATGTGCTATCTATACTATTTCTGTTGGACTGAGGAAGGCTGGATTTATAGCCAAAACCGGTTTGCAGTATGATGTTTTTAGATATTGCCACAATAAAATAGATTTAGACACTCTTCTCCCTTGTGCTGGTTAATTTTTGTCCTACCTTGATGTTTATGGGTTGATCCGTGCATTTGTTCCACCTTGCGTGTATTTGGTTTGTTCCCAGTTTTAGGTAACAGACTGCAAAAAAAACAAACAAGGAAAAAGCCAGTGGCTATCAACATTTATAAACAAGCATGAAATGGGGGAAAAAAAGAGATCCTTAATATGGTTCAACATTTATGCAGAAAAAAGATGCAATAACTAGTACGACCAATCCAGCTTCAAAAATATTTGAAGATGTACTGAGGCAAAGACATGCGGACTTGGTTAATGTTAAACAGTTCTTTGTAAAATTTAAGTAGATTGGATCAACATGCAAAACAGCTTAGTGACGTGGAAGGACTTCAAATTGAAACTGAGAAACTACGCAACTGAGAAATGAATGGTTTAATGCTGCAATTCCAATACAGACAATATCCCACCATGAGGGGTCAATAAATCCTCAGAAGTACAACTGACAGACTAGGACACTTTTACTACAGATGCATCACAAAGTAAAATTCTGGAATCTTCATCAAGAGAACTGCTTAAAAGTCCAGTTGGGATTGTACAGCATGGGAAAGACCAGGACAAGGAGAGCAAAAAGGGTGCTCTCAGTCATCAAGAGAATTATCTAAGGGAAGACCTCGTTGACCTAGAAATGGAAATACATATTAAAACAGATAAAGTGTGAGTGTAAAATCCAGAGTGTTAAGACTGTTATAACAGATGAACAATAACTGGGACAGTCAACATAGATGCATATGATGTTAATGAAATAAAAGTAACAGCACTGTTGTGCAACTAAACCAATAGCAGGTAAAGCATTTCCACAAATATACCAAATAAAGGAAAAGTATTAGAATGCCACCATAGAAACACTGAGGAGAGAGAAATGTATGGCAGCTAAGGCAAGAAATACCACTACAGTATACAGAAGGAACAGAGCATCAAAAATAATTAGCTAAATATAAAAAGCAAAACACTTGAGAACCACTCAACATTTATTTTGCATAATTTTCAATAATAAACTGAAACTATTAGCACAAGCAGGAAAATGCAGAGGGTATACAGAAAAAATGAGAAGAAAAGCACAAAACAAGCAATTCATTGAGGACCCCCCCCCCCAAAAAAAAAATTATAGGGACCTAGGAAAGATAGAGGCATCAGCCAATGAAAGAAATCAAAATTTGGAGAAGTACTTATGAACAACATGTTGATGGTGAATGGACAGAAGAGGATAAACAAACAGTAAGGAGTGCTAACACAGAAGATATAAAATGGAATGATGAAACAGCCAGCAAAATTGGGACAAAATTAAGAAAGGTTCCTAAACAGAACCCCCCCCCCCGAACCAGAAGCTGTACCTAGATACGAATTAAGCAGTATTAACAGCTTTGCACAATGATTTAGCCATGAGTAAAAAGTACTGCTACAGACATCCTGAAATCATCCCCAATCAGTTTAACAGAAAAAAATACTTCTCCCCAAAATTAAACTTGCAAGTCATACCATGAATTACAGGACTAAGAAAAAGCAAAAGGCTCACGTACCACCTCGGGTGACATCAGGTGAAAAAGTAGCTCACTTCAGCTTGTGTGATGGTATCACACTGCAAAAACTTTCAAAGCTGTTGTAGCACAAAACCCATCAAGATAATGTATTCCATTTTAAACACACAGAAAATCCTACCACAAACTGTATTATAGACCAGTGATGAAATAACACACAAGTAACTTCAAGCCTGATCAATAAAAAACTTGTACTGAAGAAACAAACAGTTAAGTGCTTTCATCCCACCATTCGGGACTTCATCAGAACAAGGTTTGCAAGCATAATCAAAGTATATAAAGACATCTGAAAATAAAACAGCTGGGGGTGTGGCCAGGATGCTGAGGAGATATTAGCAGAATTCACCAGCTCTGCTAGTCTTATAACTGTGACAGGAAATTTTAGTTTTAAGTTATTGCACTTGCGTTTTTTGTCAGAAAACTAATTTAAACTATCCTGTTTGATAACTGGAAAATGTTCATACCTACAAGATGAGTCATACAAAAACAAGTTCTCAAGACACTTATCTGAAGGAGTTCCAAATGGTTCTGACTAATATCCCAGAACTGTCTTTGAAAATGGACAAAATGGATAATAAATTAGACAATTTTAAGGAGAGCTGAACAAAGCAAATGGAACTAATCCAAGAGTCTCTTAACCAACAGAAAGTGCAGATTTCAGGAATAGAAGCTTTAAATTATGCGGAAAGAAGATTAGCGGAAGAAGAAAGTGAATTCCTATTAAACCACAACACTATTATTGAACAAAATAGATGATTTACAGAACAGATCTCGAAGAAATAATATCTGCATTTTTGGTTTGCCTGAGAAAACAGAAGGGAGTAACATGACAAACTTTTTAACAAACTGGCTCCCTAACATTCTTGAACTGCCTGAAGCAATGTCTTATGGCACTGAGAGCACACAGATCTTTAGCAGTTACTCCCTCTGAAAATAAGTCAACACAGAGATCTACTATTGTCAAGTTTTTTTTTTTCACAGGACAAAGAACTGATACTCAAGACAGCTTGGTCAAAATCTCCCATCAAACTAGATGGAGAAATAAGGTATGACAATGACTGTTCCTTTACAGTGATATCGAAAAGGAAATGTTTTCGGTCATCAATTAAAGCACAAGAAAAAACAGATAAAGGTTCATTTTCTTTTCCCTGCTAGACAAACTATTTCTTCCACATGAAACTAGAATACTTGAGGGCCTGCACTGTCTTTCCTGAAATCAATAAATATAACTGAACAAACAGAAGCCATGGACTGGAATAGCAATTCCCTGAAATGAATGGCTAAAATAAATGGTTGGAAAACTAATGAGAAGAAAAAGAAAACAAAAGTGACTATTGAACCAATCTCAGCATTACTATATTTAAGTTAACACTTATTTTTTCATAAAAAGTACTCTAATATTCTTCTCAAACCCTTTTACCTTCAAAAAAGGAAGCCTGGATGTGCACAGCAGTAAGGTAATTGTGTTCTTTGTATTACAATTACTTACTTGCACATACTTATTTTAATATTAGATATTTTAAGTTTTAATATTTCAATAACTAGACTATATACTTTGATAGATTATAATTAGAACCAATAACCATTTTATTTTTTATTTAACACATACAAGTTAAAACTTGGTGCGAGTTCTGCCATTTTAAGAATCACATCTGAAAGGAGAACACTGATGTGCACAATTGTAATCAAAGCATACAGAATATATCAGTAGCATTTAAATGTTACCTGGGTGGTTCAACTGAGGGACATCGTATATAAAAGAAGATGAGTCTTTAAAAATCATTTGTTTCTTCTTAAAGACGTGACAAATAGTCTCTGGCTAATTTAGATCTACTTGACAGTTTACTGTTTTGTCTCTAGAGTAGATGGGACTCTATGGTGAGTAACATGATGCGAGTTTAGTCACGTCTTATTTCATTCACATGATACTCTGCTTCCTGAAATTTGAGGAGATGGCAGTTTTTATGGTACCATATGTTTCTGTGTCTTTGATGTTTGTAATATGCAAAGCTCTGTTACTTTATTTACATTTTGATTTGTAGTGGCTATAAAGGTCTATTCTGAAATGTTGTTGAATTGTGTAGTGCATTGCCAATGGTGCTGCTGTAGCTGGACTTGTTGGGGATGAGCACAGGCTTTTGAGCTAGCTATTTGACTTGAGAAGATGGATATACTGTCTGCTAACTGGGAAGTTTGTGAAATCTGCAGTATGGTAAGCTCTGTTCCTTTTGTTAACTGTATTTTAACTAGTAGAGGCTATGAAGATTTGTTTATGAATGATGTTAGTCGTGAAGTTGGATTTCTGAGGGTATTGTGGTTTTATCATTTATCTGATTTTATCATTTGTTTACAGTTTAACAGTCTTTTATAGCTTAATGTACAAACACATTATTCTTAGGCCACTATTTTCTTGAAGCATTATTTTAACTGTTTTTAATAAAAGTGTTTTTAACACACACAGGGTAATAAAACAATTCAATTAAAACGCAAGTCTTATAATTCAGTTTGCATTTATTGACAGTTTTACCGTAAGAATTCTGTAATACTTCACTAGAAGTCATTTTTACTAGCCGTTTTATTTTCAAATGTCTTTATATACTTTGATTATGCTTGCAAACACTGTTCTGATGAAGTCTTGAATAGTGGGATGAAAGCGCTTAACCATGTTTGTTTCTTCAATATAAGTTTTTTATTGATCAGACGAAGTTTCTTGTGTATGATTTCATCACTGGTCAATAACATAGTTTGTGCTTGGATTTTCTGCGTGTTTAAACTTAAATACACTGTCTTGAAGTGTTTTGTGGTACTACAGATGAAGTGAGACAATTTCCTCTTCACCTGATGTCACCAGAGGTACAACACGAGCCTTTTGCTTTTTTTTATTAGTTTTGGTTTGACTGCACGGACACATGCTGGTTTGTATTTTTAAGAATTACAGAACATTAACTTGCCATTAAACATCATATAAATTAAATAATGGAACTGAAGCAGACAGAATTTACAGTCATTTGGAGAAAACTTCAATCACATCAAAAGAAAACAGTAATAAAAGAAAACCATGTGGAACAAAGGCTCACTTATTAGTAAACAAAGCCATAACACTGGTTCATAGGCAAGTACTAGGTGAGCTGCTCTTGCAGAACCTTTTTAGCCTAGCCAATTTTCCTTTTGGTGCTTGAACGTATTCCATGTGGTATTAGACTTGTATTATTCATCCCATAGTCAACAATAATATTAATACCCCTTGTGATAATAACTGGGACTAGACCATAGATAATTCAATGGGGGCCCATGCAAGCAGTAAAGAATTTAAGAGCTACCTCTGCCCATTAATAGTGCAGGGGAAGTCCTAAGGTAAATTTTGTTTCCCATCCATAGATCCAAGTTGAGTTTCAACTGGGGTAGGTATGTGCTTTATTTGATGTGCAAGGTGAGTCTGTTCCACAGCAGCAGTATCCTTTGTGACAAACCTATACCTCCAAACCGTTCTGTTGATGTAACTGAAGAAGTTTAGAGACATGCATATGTGCAGTAAATTCATCAGTACTGGGTCGGAAGACACCTTGTATGCCAGACACAAGTCACCTCTTAGCAATTTGTATGCAACAGAGTCTCGGACTTTTTCTGCACCAACCAAGCCAGGTAGGGAGGCTTCCCTACTTGCATTGGTCTTTCTAGCGAAACATGCAAAAACCTGGTAGTCTACTTTGATGAGAGGCATTCCTAAGCAAAATATATCCTTAAAAAGCTTTCCTGTACATAACGAAAGGGACAACATAGTATCCGGTGATGCAAATGTGCACAAGGTTTACTCAAATTCCAAGATAAAGCACACACTAAACAGTCCTTTAAGCCAACGCTTCCTGTTATACACAAAGTTCCTCAATTTAATGAGACAATAAATATACAGCAAAGACCCTATATGTGCACTATAAGGAATGCATACATATCTAGCTAATACTAAAAATATGTGGAAGCAGAAAAGAAAAAAAAAATCAACAAGGTTGTAAGAAGCATAACTTTAAAGAAATAAGAGCAAATGTTCAATATAAAGTAATCAGATGAATTGTGTATGAATGTATTTGTGTGTGTGTACATTATATATATATATATATGCATGTGTATATATATATATATATATATATACACACACACACACACACAGATATATATATATATATATCTACATATCTATACACACACACAGATATATATATATATACACACACACATATATATATATATATATATATATATATATATATATACACACACACACACACATATACATATATATATATATATATACACACACACACACACACACACACACACACGTGTCTATAAATACATACATACTCATATTTCACACACACATATATACAAGAGGCATCTTAAGCATTTGAGTAAAGGCCTAAAAAGTAACTTTAAAAGGTGCAAAGCTAATTATGAATTCAGTGATGCCAGAAATAGTAAAGGTAACCACAAGGCTTTCTTTAGTTGCATTAGGAAGCTAAAAATAATACCCACCCCTACAAAGAGCTCTTATCAAATACTGTTCCTCACTAAGACTCACTATCTATTAATAGTCATGAACAGTTTCAGCTCTAACTTCACTCCATCTATCCGTGTAAATGTTTTTTTCTCTTCAACCACAAACACACCTCCTATAGAAATATCCATTATCAGGTCAAAGCAACTCTCGCCAAAACAATAGTTACACTGGCAATGATAATATCCCCAAATGTTTGATAGTCAGTCTTGAGAATCACCTAACTGCCCCCTCTTAAAGCTCTGCAGAATCAGTTTATTCACTGCCTTTGTAACCAAATCATGGTGATATGCCACTGAGGTGACTCTACATAAGAGAAGTACTACAGCTTATGAAGGAAAGTACAGTTGTGTACACTTAACATAAATGTAGATTATATTCACTGTTGCAGTCGTCACATTTGGGTTATCTGATTGCAGTAGCCCTCAGTCGGCCTGATTATCAAAGTCTTGGTTCCTGCGTCGGTTGCTGTCTCATCTTCTGTGACGTCAGGTAGTCAAAGGTATAAAGCATGCAGCCGACGCCATTACCTCAGTTTTTCTTGCCCCAGATGTCATGTGCCCCCCTAATGGGAAGCAATTAAATATAAATATACAAGGTTACACCTCCAACAAAAAAGCAAATACCCCAAAAAGCTTTTAAGCATAGTAAAGGAGAGTAGAGGTATGGCCAAAAGAAGTCCGAGGGGTGGGGGGTGGGGGGTGGGGGGGAGGGTAACCAGGACTGCAACAGTGAATACACTCGAACATGTACATTTATGGTAAGTGTATACAACTGTACCATGTTCTTCATGTTGCACTGTTGCAATCATCACATTTGGGTAGATTCCCAAAGCCAAGGATAGGAGGAGGAATTTAGATAGCATTAGGACCAGCTATAAGGCCCTGCAAGACTGCAGTGGCAAAGCCAGCTCTGGATTTAGAAAAAATTAGTTAATGGTAACACTTGGTGAAAGTATGTACAGAACTCCAAGTAGCAGCTTCTAGGATGTCCCTGGTAGGTACACCTCTGAGAAAGGCTGTAAAGGTAGATGCAGCCCTGGTTGAATGGAGTCTAATCCCCTTTGGGATAGGTTTTCTACGGTGCTTATAGCAGAAATGAATGCAAAGGTCTATCCGTTTACAAATGGTTTGCTTTGAAATAGCCTTCCCCACTGTGCCTGCAGCAAATGCCACCAGCAGCAGTTCAGATTTCCTTTGAGGTTTAGTGCTGTCCAAGTAAAATCTAAGTTGTCTGTACACATCTAAGGAGTGCAGTATCCGTTCAACTTTGTTCTCTGGATTAGAAAAGAAGGTTGGCAAATGAATGGACTGGTTAAGAGCCACACTGGATACCACCTTGGGCAAGAATTCGGGATTGGTCCCGAGGGACACTGTCCGCATGAAAGATGATGAAAGGCTCCACTGCCATGAGGGCCTGTAATTTAGACACTCTTCTTGCTGAAGTGAAGGCTAGAAGGAAGTCTGTTTTCCAAGAAAGGAATTTCAATTCTGCAGTTTCAGCTGGCTCAAAAGGAGGAAGAGTGAGTTTTTCCAATGCAAAGTTAAGGTCCCAGGCTGGAGTTGGGGCTCTCCTGGGTGGTCTTAAGTTTTTGGCCCCTCTGCGGAACTGCTTGAGCAGTGGATGAGAGAAGAGGGATGGTTCTGTGTTGTAAAGAGCTGAAATGGCTGAGGTGTGAATTTTGATGGAGGAAAATGAGAGGCCCTTGTGAAGCATCTCAGTTAAGTATTGAAGAATCTGAGGTAAATTGGGTGCTGCTGTGCCCATCCCCGAATTTGGTTCCAGGCACAGAATCTTTTCCATTTTTCAGCATAAGATTTTCTAGTACTAGGCCTCCTTGCCTCCAAAATGACATCCAACACTTGTTTACTGAGGGATGGCAACGGAGACATTAGGTAATTAGCCAAGCTGCCAGGTTCAAGGTTTGAAGCTGAGGATGCAGAATCTAGCTCTCCTTCTGTGACAGCAGAGTAAGGGGGGGGGGGGTCTGAGGCAGGTGCCATGGAGCCAGTAGTGACAAACTGCGCAAGAGGGGGTAGCAGTGTTGGCGTGACCAGTCTGGTGCAATCAGTATCTTCCTTGGTTTGTCCTGTTTGATCTTTAGTAGTACTTTGGAGAGTAGAGGCAGAGGAGGAAAGGCATAAACTGATAGATTTTTCCAGCTGAAAGGCAGAGCATCCACTTTCCAAGCTTGTTTGTGGGGAGTCCTTGTGCAGAATTTGTCCAATTGGTAGTTCTTGGGAGAGGCAAACAGATCTGTTTCTGTGCTCCCTCATTTGTTTATCAACATGTTGGAAATCTTTGGTTCCAGTTTCCACTAGTGTGGGTTCATGAGATTTCTGCTGAGTTCGTCTGCCAGTGCATTTAGCTTTCCTGGCAGGAAGTGATCCTGTAGATGCACTTGGTGGCTCAAGGCTGTGTTCCACAGAGCCATGGCTAGTCTGCAGGGGGGGGGGGGGTAAGAATGGGTACCTCAGTGGTGTTGTCCGTTCTTACCATTAATTGTCCTGGAAGAATGTGGCCCTTGAAGGCTGTTAGAGCATTCCGTACAGCTAACATTTCTTTTTGATTGATATGCAGGTGCATTTGGCTTGGGTTCCATTTGCCCTCAATGCACTTCTCTGCCACGTGTGCCCCCCATTCATAGTCTGATGCATCTGTTAGGGTTTGGGCGGCAAGGCGTAGCGTGAACGGCAGTCCCTTGTTTTGGTGGCAGACCTCTTCCCACCAAAGGAACTCTAACTGTAGGCAAGGTATGATAGGGATCATTGCTTCTAGACCCCAAGAATGTTGATACCATAGGCTTTTTAGATACCACTGTAGTTTCCTCATATGCAGTCTTGCATATGGAATTGATAGAATGCAAGAGGCCATGAACCCCAAGGCTTGCAGTATTTGCCTTGCAGATAGCAGGGTTTTTGTGGTCATTAGTTTAAAGTAAGTTGTCAAATGAATTTGTTTCTCTGGCATGAGGAAAGCCATCGGGTAAGTTGTGTTCAAGTTTGCATCTTTGCCCAGCATAGGAAGTAACTGGTGAAGAGTTAGCATCTTGAATTTTGGAATCACCAAAAAGGTGTTTAATATAGAAAGGTCCAGGATAGGACGCCATGAGTTGTCTTTTCTGGGTACCAGGAAAAGTCTTGAGTAGAAACCTTGTCCCATTTCTTTTTCTGGTACAGTTTGAATAGCTTTTATGCTTAAGAGAGAGAGTACTTGCTTTTGAGCCTCTGCCCACTGATTTGGGGTAGATCTGGCCAACCGTCTGGGGTTGGCAACGTGTGGAATTGGAATCTGTATCCTTGGGAAACTATATTAAAAACCCATTTGTCCTGGGTAATGAGTTCCCAGTTTTTTGCCTGCAGAGCAATCTTTCCCCCTAAAGGAGCAGTCAGTTGAGAAGTGCTTGGAAGTTTTAAAGCCAAGTCATTGAGACAGTTTACCATAGGGGGGAGTTTTACTACTCCCTGCTTTGGAAGTGGGAGCCCCCCACTGCTTAGCGCTGTACGTACCCTGGGAATGAAGCCTGGGTGTTCTGCTGGTTCTGGGTTTGGACTGAGAAGGCCTGGAAGAGGCAGGAAAAGACCAATTCTTAGAGGGCCAATGCCTACTAAATCTTGGAGGCTGTACCTGTAGGAAATATTTAACAGTTTGCATAGATTTAGCTTTTTCCTCCATCTGTTTAAGAACTTCTTCTACTTTGTTGCCAAACAGGCAGTCCTGATTTAAGGGAGCATCCAGCAATTTAGCTTTAACTTGATCTGGCAAAGATTGCTCCTTAAGCCAATCATGCCTTCTAAGTACAGACCCAGTGACAGCAGCCCTGCAAGATGCCTCTAATGAATCAAAACCACATTGCAAAGTATGCTTTCCAACCTGTTCAGCAGAATGCATTAAATCCTGTAAATCCTTATTTTCAGCACAATCAGGAATCAACATCATTTCCTGTTTAAGCAATCCAATAATATGCTGCTGATACTTTAACATATGAAACTGGCAATTTAAAGCCCTAATGGCCAAAGCTGCATAAGTGTTATACTTTCTTACCCCATCTATCCAGCGCCCTGGAGTCTTTATCAGAGGGGGTAAGATTTTTGGCAGTAGTAGCCTTAATGCCCTTGGGTCCCTGTGAAATGGTCTCAGGATCTGCAGTAGGATTTTTAAAAAGGAACTTGTGAGAGTCAGGAACCTTGTAATATCTATCAGGTTTTCTGGGAGCAGGAGGCAGAGAGTCAGGGGCCAAGCTAGATTCAGAAAAGGCATCAACAATGTCTAGTACAGGAGGGATAGCTAAAAGCCTGTGCTGGGGCAGGAGTAAGAAATCCCTAAGCCTCTTTTTAGAATCAGAGCAATCCTGGCTTTCCCAGTGAAAGTGCTCCCTAAGAGTATGCAGGGTTTCACCAAAAGAGAAATTCTTTGGGGGGGGGGGGGGGCAGAGGGAATAGAGTCCTCTGCATCAGAATCCTCATAGGTAGATAAGGGTAAATTCTGGTTCTCAGAGGAAACAAATTTCAGAATCCTGGTCAGAAGTATCATAAGCAAATACAGTCCTAGGTCTCTTAGAGGGGGAAGGTTGGCTTCCGCTGATTAAAGCAATAGGTTCTTCAGCCATTCTTATCATCTATGTTTTTTTAGGCATAGGAGGCCTGACCATGCAGTCTGGGCATTGGTTTTCTAGGCATAGTTCGAGTTTTAGGCCTTGAAGAAGATGGTGTCGGTTTAACATGCAAGTCAGTAGACCTGAATACACCCTCAGAAGCTAGTGCCTGCACAGCGGCTCTGGACCCATCCAAGGTAGAGACATCCGCAGGTTCCACAGTTGAAGCATCTCGCGGCATACCGGACTACGAATGGGTCTCAGTAGAGGCCTGCGAATCTGAAGTAGCAGGTATCAGGGGCTGCGAAAGCGCCTCACTGAGTACCGGCGAACTGGCGACTGGCTTAGGAGAAGTGTCGTCGGCAGCTTTGGACCTAGGCAGCCTGGTTCTGTCTTTATCTTTGTATTTTTTCAGAATGTCGGTATTCGGGTGGCTTACCGAAAACACATCTGGATAACTGAACCGAGTACCAAAATATTTAGAAGCGGAAATATACAGACGACGAACAGTTTGTTGCTTAAATAAGGCACAAAACCGACAGCAAGGTTCATCGTGGTCAGGGCCTAGGCAAGGAATACAGTACGAATGAAAATCTTTGTGAGGTATTTGTTTTCCACAAGAAATACAATTATTGACTTTTACTGACATCAATTTAGAGCAAGAAAAAGTTTCCCCAACGGGGTACTTAGCTTTAAAGACTTCGGTTCTGAAAGTCAAAAACGAAAATTTCTGGAATCGGCCAACCGGCACTTGCAAACTGCTGCTGCTTCGGGCACCGCATGGCAAGAAAGACTGGTGTAATGGTGTCGGCTGCATGCTTTTTACCCCTGACTACCTGACATCACGGAAGATGAGACAGCAACAGATGCAGGACCCAAGACTTTGATAATCAGGCCGAATGAGGGCTACTGCAAGCAAATAACCCAAATGCGATGACTGCAACAGTGAAACATGAAGAACATCTATAGATACACTGAATCTAAACAGTGCAGTTTGTAAAAGTCATGGAGCACAATTGTCTAAATGATCAAAGATATTGGTGACCTCCTGACCCTTAACCTAAATCAAACTGGATTTGTCATTTGCTGGTCATGTCAACTTAACCTAGTTAATTTCTTTGACAGTCAGTGAAATATATGATGAGGGATTAACTCTCTACACAGCTTATTTTGAACTTCCCTAGGCCTTCAACACCACTCCTCATGCTGGCATTAATGAAAAGTTCAACAAACGCAACAACCACCCCTTTGTTCCCTGCTGGATAAACTGGACTAATGATCACTTCTTCCACCAAAAAATATCACTAGAAGTGTCCTACAAGATTTTATCCAGGAACCTTTTTCACTGGTATCTACTTCACTGGTCAAACCAAATGCTGAAGCTATGGTGGCTAACCAAGTTCACCCACAGTGATCCTCAAATTCTACAACAGGGACATACCAATACCTGTTGTGCCAGTTTTACCATAACAGATCCACCAGATCCTTTGTCCACATACAGTAATACTCAGACTGGTCCCCATATGCAAACTTTCTTTGGAAATTTTTTTTTTTTAAATCTACTGCAAGTTCAAGCTCATCCCATGTTACACTGTTTTCCTCTCCACAAAGTGTGGTTGCTGTGGATTATAGATTATAAAACAACAACAAGAATATCTTGAAAGGACAAACAAGTTATCAGTTATATTACAGTACATGAACAAATAGTTGTGTGAGTAAACTTACCATAACAATAGATGGTCAAATGATCACTGCTGCAGTAACCTAAGCTATATGGGTTACATTCTACTTAGGACAGAAGAACCAGCCAGCTTCCAAAGATTCACACACCCAAACCATTAATCAGCTTGCGCTGAGCTGTCTAAATGAGAAGCATAGGAGTCGAGCCCTTCAGGGTCTTCATGCAAACAGACAGTGGAAGGCTAAAGCCCCAAGAAAGGCAATGCTAAGAAAATAATTATAAATGTCCACACACTGGAATAAACAACATACAAAAATAAAAGGGATGGAGGGAGCGGCTACTCCAGCAGTGATCAGCCAAACATATGATGTTATGGTTAAGTATTTACACAACTGTACTATGCTCCTCATACAAATCACTGCAACAGCCTAAGCTCTTTGGGTCCAAATCGAGAAATGACAAAATAAGCAAGCAAAGGAGAGTGCTGTTGGAACTGAATTCAGTGGACACTTTTTACAAAATCTCACCAAGACAACACAGACATATAGGCTGTATTTTATATAGCATATATCATGGACAAAAGTAGGTTAAAATAAAAAAAGACAGCTGGGTGGACAAGTCCCAGGATAGTGCCCAATCCAGGTAGGCAAAGTGGTGCCAGGACTGGAAAAAATGACAGTCTAAAGGCCTCAAGACATGGAAAAAATGCTACAATGGAGTTAAGGCAGGCTCAGGGGAGGATGGACCCCCTGTTGTAGAAGGAAGTAGTAGTCCACAAAAAAACACAAACTGACAGGACAAAAAAGAATCAAAGACGATAGTGTGTGCTGTTGAGGAAAATAAAGTAATTATGTGATGTTACTATTATGCAAGCAGCCCAGAATTTTCTCCAGACACAAGACATACAAACAGATCGAGAGAGAAATTACAGGAAAGAAAAATACTTGCACAAGAAAAAAAAACTGTCAAAAGCTTCAAATGCAAATTTATATTCATTAATACAGTAGATTCGTGGAAAACATACTGATAGAGAAACCATGGCAATCTGGAAAAAGAAGCAACTTAAGTGTAAAAATATAAACAAAAAAATCTAGAGATTTTTGAAAGGTATTAAAAAAAGAAATATGGACATGAGAAAGAAAGAGATCTGATATGGTGCAATATTTATGCAAAGGAGAAAGCCAACGCTTCAAATATATTCAAGAGAAATACAGGCAAAGGCACTCGGATAAAGAAAATCTCACAATACAAACAAATAAGATCACAAGGGGAGACTGCAGAACAGATTAGTACAATATTAGCTAAAAAAATAAAAGCTGAAGTTATGGAACACCTGGAAAGTGAAGGATTTAGTGCTGAAAGTCTAGCACAGGTCATGTCAAAGAAGGATATAAAAATGAGCCCCCCCCTCCCCCCAAGTAAGGAAAAACAGTAAGAGTGGGAGACATCGTTAGAAGAAATATGAACATGGGAAAGAAAGAGATTTAATATGGCACACTATTTATGCAAAGGAGAAAACAAAACTAATAAATACAAAAAAAAAAACAGATATTTGAAGAAAATACAGGCAAAGATATCTGAATATGGAAAACCTTACAATACAGAAAAAATAAGACAACAAATGGGGAAAGTAGAAAGAAGGATTAGTAATGGAGAAGTTAAAGAAACAGATACTGAAGTTATGGATTATCTGTGAAGTGACGGATTTATTGTAGAAAATTTAACTCTGATATCACAGCACAAGAGAACAATGAGTCTCGAAATTTAGGACAAACCAATGGAGCAGAAAGCAACTGATCAGTTGCCATATGAAGATATTTTGGAGCCTTCAGCAGGAAACCAGTACAAAAGTTCTGTTGGAGCTGCATAGCAAGAGAGTGAGTGGCAACTCTAAGGCAGTCAGTGCTGTGGAGTGATGCGCCTGTGAGTTCCGCCTGTGAGTTCCCATAAGAAAAAGCAACGGATGACACAGGATGAAACTGAAGAGAATATGGTACAGGAAGATATTCTGGAACTTCCTGTAGAATGCCCACAGGCAATGGAGAACAAAGAATTTGCCCTTAGTTTAGAAGAAAATGATCTAAGGGAAGAGTTGCTTGACTTAGAGATGGTAAACATATTAAGATAAATGATAGAAACAGAATACAGAAAGTCAGTAAGACCCAAAATGTTAGAAGTTTAATAAAACAAATGAACACAGTAATAGAGACTATTCACAGAAAATTGTGTGATGTAACAGAAGTACATAGGATATACTACTGTACAGATAAATTAATAACAGAAAGTTTCATCACAAAAACACAGGGCAGTAAGGGAAAGGAAGGGGATAAATCATGAAAGTAATGAATAGAAAAAAATATAAAGCAATTATGTCAAGAAGTGTCACTGTTAGTAGAGTACAGAAGAGATAACAGATTAACAAAAATACTCAGACTGGATAAAAGCAAGGTGCAGTATCAGAACAGACCAGGATCTATTGCAAATAAACTAAATATATCAGCACAGGTAGAAAAACTTAAAAGATATGCAGATAAATAGAAATATAAAGGAAATGTTGAAAAATAAGAATTTTATTGATGTTTGAGAGAGAATTGGAAAACAAGGCAAAAGGAATAGAAACACCAAAAAAAAAAAAAAACAGAAGAAACAGACATTTTGGAGAAATATTTATTAAGAGCCTGTGGAACAAAGATGCTGAATTTAGAAAAGAGGTAAAAGAAAGAAGAATTTCAAATAAACAGTATATAAAATGGGACGAAGTAACAGCCAGAGAAATTGAAACAAAATTAAGAAAAACTCCTAATTGGACAACCTCAGGCCCAGATGCAGTACCTAACTTCTTGCTAAAAAGTATTAAACATCTTTACCTGAAGATTTAGCCATGATTAAGAACTATTTCTATGCGCACCCTTAACAGGCGCTAACCTGGTTATCAGGAAAAACGATACTTCTCCGTAAGAGTGCACCTGCAAGATATCCTTCCAACGATGTATAAATTATACACAGGAATTGTTGCCAACAAAGTTTACAATCATTTCAAAAATTCAATCATGGCAAGAGTACAAAAGGGCAACAAAAGAAAGTCATATGGAACAAAGGATCATTTGTTTTTAAATAAAGTCATAATGAAGAATTTTAAAAATGGGAAGAATCTAAGTATGGTATGGAGAGACTACAGAAAAGCATTCAACTGCATCCCGCAGTCATGGATAAAAGAGTGCTTATAAATGTACAAGATGCATCCTACATTGACTAAGCACACTGATTACATTACAATGACCATGAAACAGTGGTAAACCACTTTGTAGCCAAGCCATGATAAAGAACAAATTATCCCAAGGGAAAAAAAAAATCAAAGGAGGTTATTCCAGGGTGACTGTCACTGTTGGTCATTTGTCTTGCCCTTAACCCATTAAGCTGTCTACTTAACAGATTAGGTTATGGCTACAACTTGGCTCGCAAAAAACAAAGTGTAACGGACTCATCTTTCTTTAAACGATTTAAAAAGTACAGTTGTGTAAACTTACCTTAAATGTAGATAGAGTGCATTCACTGTTGCAGTTATCACATTGGGTTTTCTGCTTGCAGTAACCCTCAGTCAGACTGATTATCAAATTCTTGGGTCCTGCATCAGTTGCTGTCTCATCTTCCATGACGTCAGGTAGTCACAGGGGTATAAAGCATGCAGCCAATGCCATTACAAGCCAAAAGAAGTCAGGGGGGCTGGAGGGAGGGTAACCAGGACTGCAACAGTGTATACATTCGAACATCTACATTTATGTTAAGTGTACACAACTGTACTATGTTCTTCGTGTTTCACTGTTGCAGTCATCACATTTGGGTAGATTCCCAAAGCTAAGGATGAGAGGAGGAAATTAGATAGCATTAGGACCAGCTATAAGGCCCTGCAAGACTGCAGTGGCAAAGCCAGCTCTAGATTTAAAGAAAATTGGCAAGTGGTAATGCTTGGTGAAAGTATGTACAGAACTCCAGGTAGCAGCTTCTAGGATGTCCCTGGTAGGGACACCTCTGAGAAAAGCTGTAGAGGTAGATGCAGCCCTGGTTGAGTGTGGTCCTATCCCCTGTGGGATAGGTTTTCCATGGTGCTTATAGCAGAAATGAATGCAATGGCCTATCCATTTAGAAATAGTTTGCTTTGAAATGGCCTTACCCTCTACCCCTGCAGCAAATGCCACCAACAGTTGTTCAGATTTCCTGAGAGATTTATCCTGTCCAAGTAAAATTTAAGTTGTCTGTGCACATCTAAGGTGTACAGTATACGTCCCCCCCCCCCTTTGTTCTGTGGATTAGAAAAGAAGGTTGGCAAATGAATGGACTGATTAAGAGCCACACTGGACACTACCTTGGTCATGAAGGAAGAATTGGTCCTGAGGGACACCCTGTCCGCATGAAAGATGATGAAAGGTTCCACTGCCATAAGGGCCTGTAATTCAGACACCCTTCTTGTTGAAGTGATGGCTAAAATGAAGGCCGTTTTCCAAGAAAGGAATTTCAACTCTGCATTTGCAGCTGGTTCAAAAGGAGGTAGTGTGAGTTTTTCCAATACAAAGTTAAGGTCCCAGGCTGGGGCTGAGGCTCTCCTGGGTGGTCTTAAGTTTTTGGCCCCTCTGAGGAACTGCGTGAACAGTGGATGAGAGAAGAGGGGTAGTTCTGTGTTGTAATGAGCTGAAATGGCTGAGGCATGAATTTTGATAGAAGAAAAGGAAAGGCCCTTGTGAAGCATCTCAGTTAAGTACTGAAGAATCGGAGGTAAATTGGGCGCTGCTGTGTCCATCCCCTGAGTTTGGTTCCAGGAACAGAATCTTTTCCACTTTTCAGCATAAGATTTTTCCAGAATGACATCCAACACTTGTTTACTGAGGGATGGTAACGGAGAGATCAGGTAACTAAGCCAGGCTGCCAGGTTCAGGGTTTGAAGCTGAGGGTGCAAAATCTGGCCCTCCTGCTGGGACAGCAGGGTAGGGGTCTGAGGCAGGTGCCATGGTGCCAGCAGCGACACACTGTGCAAGAGGGGGTACCAGTGTTGGTGTGGTCAGTCTGGTGCAATCAGTATTGTCCTTGGTTTGTCCTGTGTGATCTTTAGTAGTACCTTGGAGAGGAGAGGCAAAGGAGGAAAGGCATAAACTGATAGATTTTTCCAGGTGAAGGACAGGGAATCCACTTTCCAAGCTTGTTTGTGGGGAGTCCTTGTGCAGAATTTGTCCACATGGTAGTTCTGGAGGGAGGCAAACAGGTCTATCTCTGGGCTCCCCATTTGCTTATCAACATGTTGAATGTCTTTGGTTCCAGTTTCCACTCATGTGGGTCCATGAGATTTGTGCTTAGTTCGTCTGACAGTGCATTTAGCTTTCCTGGCAAGAATTGAGCCTGTAGGTGTAATTGGTAGCTCAAGGCTGTGTTCCACAGAGCCATGGCTGGTCTGCAGAGAGGGTATGAGTGGGCCGTCCCCTGCTTGTTTATGTACCACATAACAGTGGTGTTGTCCATCTTTACCATTAATTGTCCTGGAAGTATATGGTCCTTAAAGGCTGTCAGAGCATTCTCTGTACAGCTAACATTTCTTTTTGATTGATATGCAGGTGCGTTTGACTTGGGTTCCATTTGCACTGAATGCACTTCCCTGCCAAGTGAGCCCCCTACGCATAGTCTGATGCATCTATTGTTAGGGTTTGGGCGGCAAGGGGAAGAGTGAATGGCAGTCCCTTGTTTTGGTGGCAGGCCTCTGCCCACCAAAGGAACTCTAACTGTAAGCAAGGTATGATAGGAATCATTGCTTCTAGATCCTAAGAATGTTGACACCATAGACTTTTTAGATACCATTGTAGTTTCCTCATATGCAGTCTTGCGTATGGAATTAGGAGAATGTGGGAGGCCATGAACCCCAAGGCTTACAGTATTTGTCTTGCAGCTAGCAGGGTCTTTGTGGCCATTAGTTTGAAGTAAGCTGTCAAATGAACTTGTTTCTCTGGTGTGAGGAAAGCCATCTGGGAAGTTGTGTTCAACCTTGTTCCCAGGAATATAAATTATTGACAGGGTACAAGATGTGATTTATTTTTGTTTACTGTGTACCCCAGACAAGTTAGTACTTTTTGTACAAACGCCAGATGATTCAGAAGTATGTCCTGGCTTTCTGCCTGAATTAGACAATTGTCCAAGTATGGGTATATTTAAATATTTCTTTGCCTGCAAAATGCAATGACTGGAGCTAGGCACTTTGTGAATACCCTGGGCGCAGTAGATAAGCCAAAGGGCAGTGCAGAGAACTGATGGTGCATGTATCCTGCTTTGAAGCGTAGGCATCTTCTGCAAGATTCCCTGATTGGGATGTGCAGGTAGGCTTCCTTTAAATCCAGTGTTGCCAACCTGGCATCCTTGCCTTGCATAGGAAGCAACTGGTGAAGAGTTAGCATCTTGAATTTTGGGATTACCAAAAGGTGTTTACGATAGAGAGGTCCAGGATAAAACGCCAAGAGTTGTCTTTTCTGGGCACCAAGAAAAGTCTCGAGTAGAAACCTTGTCCCCTTTCCTTCTTCTGGGACAGTTTGAATAGCTCTTATACTTAAGAGAGAGAGAGAACCTGCTTTTGAGCCTCTGCCCACTGATTTGGGGGTAGATCTGGCTAACCCGTTTTGGGTTGGTAAGGTGTGGAAGTAGAATCTGTATCCTTGAGAAACTATATTTAAAACTCATTTGTTCTGGGTTATGAGTTCCCAGTTTTTTGCCTGCAGAGCAATCTTTCCCCCTAAAGGAGCAGTCAGTTGAGAAGGGCTTGGTAGTTTTAAAGTCAAGTCATTGAGACAGTTTACCATAAGGGGGTGTCTTACTACTCCCTGCTTTGGAAGTGGGAGCCCCCCATTGCTTAGTCCTGTGCGTACCTTGGAACTGAAGCCTGGGTGTTCTGCTGGTTCTGGGTTTGGACTGAGAAGGCCTGGAAGAGGCAGGAAAGTACCAATTCTTAGAGGGCCAATGCCTACTCTTGGAGGCTGTACCTGTAGGAAATATTTAACAGTTTGCAGAGATTTAGCTTTTTCCTCCATCTTTTTAAGTACTTCTTTTGCTTTGTTGCTAAACAGGTGGTCCTGGTTTAAGGGAGCATCCAGCAATTTAGCTTTAACATGATCTGGCAAAGATTGCTCCTTAAGCCAAGCATGCCTTCTAAGTACAGACCCAGTGACAGCAGCCCTGCAAGATGCCTCTAGTGAATCAAAAACACATTGCAAAGTATGTTTTCCAACTTGTTCAGCAGAATGCATTAAATCCTGTAAATCCTTATTTTCAGCACAGTCAGGAATCGTCATTTTCTGTTTAAGCAATCCAATAATATGCTGCTGATACTTTAACATATGAAACTGGCAGTTTAAGCCCCTAATGGGCAAGGTTGCAGAAGTGTATACCTTCTTACCTCATCTATCCAGCGCCCTGGAATCTCTATCAGAGGGGGTAGGGGTTTTGGCAGTAGTAGCCCTAATGCCCTTGGGTCCCTGTGAAATGGTCTCAGGATCCGCAGTAGGATTTTTAAATAGGAACTTGTGAGAGTCAGGAACCCTGTAATATCTATCTGGTTTTCTGGGAGCAGGAGGTAGGAGTCAGGGGCCAAGCTAGATTCCGAAAAGGCATCCTCAACAATGTCTAGTAAAGGGGGGATAGCTAAAGGCCTGTGCTGGGGCAAGAGTAAGAAATTCCTAAGCCTCTTTTTAGAATCAGAGTAATCCTGGCTTTCCCAGCGAAAATGTTCCCCAAGAGTATGCAAGGTTTCACCAAAAGAGAAATCCTCTAGAGGGGAAGCAGAGGGAATAGAGTCCTCTGCATCAGAATCCTCATATGTGATAAGGGTAAATCCTGGTCATCAGAGGAAACAAATTTCAGAATCCTGATCAGAAGAATCATAAGCAAATTCAGTCCTAGGTCTCTTAGAGGGGGAAGGGTTGGCTTCCCCTGATTAAAGTAATAAGGTCTTCAGCCATTCTTATAATTTGTTTTTTAGGCATAGAGGCCTGACCATGTGGTCTGGGCACCTGTTTTCTAGGAATAGATGTAGCTTTAGGCCTTGAAGAAGATGGCGTTGGTTTAATATACAAGTCAGTAGGCCTGAATACCCCCTCAGAAGCCGGTGCCTGCATAAAGGCTACTGACCCATCCAAGGGAGAGACATCCGCAGGTTCCACAGTTGAAGCATCTCGCAGCATACTGGACTCCGAATGGGTCTCAGTACAGGTCTGCGAATCTGAAGTAGCGGCTGTCAGGGGCTGCAAAAGCACCTCACTGAGTACCGGCGAACTGGCGACTAGCTTAGGAGAGGCGGCGGCTTGGGACCTAGGCGGCCTGTCTCTGTCTGTTTTTTCAAAATGTCGGTAGTCTTGTTGCTTACCGAAGCCATATCTGGGTAATTGAACAGAGTGCCAAAACATTTAGAAGCGTAAATATACAGACGACGAATAGTTCGTTGTTTAAATAAGTCACAAAACTGACAGCAAGGTACGTCGTGGTCAGGGCCTAGGCAAGGAATACAGTACGAATGAAAATCTTTATGAGGCATTTGCTTTCCACAAGAAATACAATTACTGACGTTTACTGGCATTGGTTTAGAGCAAGAAAAAGTTTCCCCAACATAGCTTTTAGTTGAAGACATAGTTTCTGAAACTCGAAAACGAAAATTTCAGGAGTCGGCCGACCGGCACTTGCGAACTGCTTCTGCTTCAGGCACCGTACGGCAAGAAAGACTGATGTAATGGTGTTGGCTGCATGCTTTATACCCCTGACTACCTGACGTCATGGAAGATGAGGCAGCAAACGACAGGACCCAAGACTTTGATAATCAGGCCGACTGAGTGCTACTGCAAGCAGATGACCCAAATGTGATGACTGCAACAGTGAAACACGAAGAACATCTGTATAGTTCATCAAATGAGGAACTGAAAGCACAACTGCAAGTGGTCAAAACTTTTTCAGATGACATAAGAATGTCACGTGGTAATGTGCAAAAGCAACCTTTAAAGCAAGAAAGCTGCAGCACCAAGAAATGAGCCTGGGACAGGAATGTAATATAAAAGAACTTGAGCAAAAGGCAGTGTATAAACATTTGAGAACTGATGAAGGAGAAACAACATGAACAAATTCAAATAAAACTTTGTAAGGAACATTTTAGAATACTAAAATTAATATTGAAAACTCTGACATCTAGGAACAAAGTTCAAGCTATAAACCAGTTTGCTCTTCCTGCTCTAACTTAACAGTCCCAAAAGGTAATGGATCAGTTGGACAGGAAAACGAGAGAAATGTTTAATGCACATCAAATGATTTATAAAATCAGTGTATACTAAAATGATATATTCCCTGTTACGAAGGAGGTACAGGCCTCCTCGAAACTGACTACATGTATAGGCCTGCAATTTTGGGACTGCATACATATCGGTTGACCTCACAAGATCCAAACATACTGAAAGTTTTAAAACACAAGGAGAACAAGTCTAAGATGACCTCCCTTCTTAGTTTAGCAGAAGCATATTGGTGTCAAGCGTAATGGAAATCAAAGCAGAAGTAGATAAAAAAAATCAGGCAGCAGCTTAATGCGCCAAAACAAAAAAAAAAAGGAAAAAATAAGGTGAAGCATCAGATGACAAGGCAAGAAAAGTGGAAAATGCATAAATATGGCTGCAAGAACAGAAAGCTACTGGAACAACTTCAAGTCAATCAGGATCTAATGCAGGAATGGTTAAGGAGAGGTGAAGTTAAACTAAATAACGAAAGGTTAATACTGGCAGCCAAAGACAGTGGATTACGTACACTTTTTTTTTTTTTTTTACAAAGTACATTGAACATGGAGAAACAAATGCAGGTTTTGTAAAACAGAACTGGATAAAGTCACACATCTTGTTGCTGAGTGTGATACACCAATGGCAGTAGGCCTGTATACTGAAAGGCATAATAATGTGGCAAGACTGTTGCACTGGGGATTGTGCAAACATTACAATATTGAAGCAGCTGAGAAGCACTGGAAACATGAGCCACAAAACATTACAGAAAACAAAGTTTATATCACATAGGATTACCATTACCAACAGTTCAAAAAATAGAGGTGAGAAAACCAGATATGGTAGTCCATCAAAAGAAGACAAAAGTAGCATTGATCACAAACTGCTACAGCCAGTGATTACAGTGTCTTATGTACAGACACGCACACAGTTAAAAAAAAAAAAAAAAAAAAAAAATATATATTTACCAGGACTTGCAGGCAGAAACATGTTTCCAGTGCCCTACGCTGACCGCCTTAAAAAACTCCAGCTATACTCTGTCACATATCGTCTACTCAGAGGCGATCTTTGCTTAACATACAAGGCCATGTCAAACCCAGAGCTGTTGGACATGCTACACTTAAAGAAATCCCAATCCCTCAGAGCCACATGCTCCAGAGATCTAAACCTTGTCATCACAGCAAACAAAACATGCTGGAGGGATAGGTTCCTGACCCAGAGACTCCCCAGACTCTGGAATAGATTGCCCATACATGTCAAGCAGAGTGCCTCTTTGGTCCTCTTCAAAAGGAACCTTGATGATTGGATGGGGGAAAGGAAATTCACCCCGGGAATCACGTCAGTCGCCCTGCTAGACAGGGGTCCAGGGAAGTAAATAGTGTGGGAAGAAATAGCCAGGAAATTGTTATGGCTAGGCTTGTATAGGCCCTAGGGCTGATAGCCTAGTACCAACCTATGAACCTATGAATGTAGAAGGAGGATACCCAGACAGTTCCAAACAGTAGTAGGAACAAAGGGTCTCAAAAATAATTTACAGTCATATTTGGATGTTACTAATGCACGTAATTCCATATGAACTGCAGGAGGAGTCAATTCTGGGCACATTTTGGATGCTGCAAAGAGCATTTCTGGCTAGCATTACAGATTGAAACCATACTAATTCCATGAACTTTAATCATACTCTGACTTAGGAATGGGGTCCATTTTCGTCATGGTATTAGAAACCCAAACGTCTTCGAGAAATTAAAGGTAGAGGAAAGATGAGGGTCCAGGAGTCCTAGGAGAATGGTCCTAGTAAAGTCTGTCCAAAACCTGGAGAAAAAAAATCTAGTTCATAATATATTGCAAAAATATGCACTCAGGATCAAGTTGCTGCTTCTAGACAATTTCCAGAATCCAACCTTTTCCAAAAGACCACAAATGATGCCAAGAACCTGGTAGAAACAGCCTGAAGCAGTTTTGTTGTGGTGGGTATAACAAAAGTAATAGTATGAGAGAAGCATTTGTAAACACTCTTATGACGGGTTGTACTTTTTTCTTACTTTACCAAAAAAAAAAAGTGATCAGACTTGCGGAAAGATTTTACTTTTCAGTCAAGATAGTACCCAAGTTGTCTGTGGACATCCAAGGTATGGAGAACCTATTCTCCCTCATTTTTAGGTTCTGGAAAGGAGACAGGGAGATAGACAACTTGGCTTAAGGTGAACTCAGATACCACTTTACGCATAAATGAAGGATTGCTTCTTAAGGAAACCCTACTTGGCAAATGAGGCAAGGCTGGTCCACCATGACAACTTGCAATTCAAGCATTTCTTGCAGAGGTCAGAGCAATCATCAAGACAGTTCTCCATGTCAAGAACCTCAAAGTCAGCCTGACAAAATTATTTTTTTAACAAAAAAACAAGATCCCAAGGGGGAGCCACATGCTTCTAGGTAGCTTTGTTTGAAGCAAACCCCTCAAAACATTTTCACATGACACGGAACTGAAAGAGGGGGTTCTATTGGCAGCCATGTGGAAATGTCTGCTAAATGAACCTTGGCTGAAGAGTAAGACAGATCACAGGAAAGTAACTGACACAACCATAGAACTAGAAAAACACACACTAGCCTTGAATGGTTGCTGGTTCTTTTCTTGGCACCAACTAGTAAACCAGGTTTTCTTACTTCCACCAATACTTGCTGCATGTTCTTAGTAAAAAGGGGTGCTTAAATGGTATCAAAATGCTATCACCCAGGCAGCCAGTTTGCAGTTGTTTGGGTTTGAGATGCATTAAACACCCCTGGTCTTATGTGAGCAAATCCAGTCTATGAGGAAGATTTATGGTAATTGCCCCTGGTCACTTCCAAAAAAGGGAGAATTGCTGCTGCCTGGGCCAGAAGAAAGTCAACACAATGATCTTTGGGAAATCTTTCTGAATCTTTAGAATGCCCCTGGATAATAGTGGAAAGGGTGGAAGAACATACAGGAACATCCCTGTCAAAAGAAAAGAAAAAACATCTGTTCACTAGCTTTTGTAAGCAGTTTTGGAGCAAAATTTTGCCAACGGACTGCTGTGATCAGAGGCAAAAAGATTTATTTGATGGGTTCCCAACAGTTGGATCAAATATTGGAAGACCCTCAGATTCAGTTTCAGTTTGTAAGGATGTGTGCTGGTCCTGTTCAGCTTGTCTGCCACACAATTTAGATTGAAATTGTGCTGAAAATCTATATCCCTGACTGGCATGGCTGGCCTACAGAGGGTAAACCTTGGTTCCTTCTTGCTTACATACCACATCACTGTGGTGTCTAAACACTTTTAGATGTCCCCTGGGACCACAGCTGACTGACAAAATTGAGAACATCTGTACGCTTATACACAAGTATGCTTGTGTTTTGGTCTATCTTTTTTGTTCCAAAGTCCTGCATTTTTACTGCCACAGACATTGCTCCCTAAGCAAAGTCTGAACTGAATATTGTGACAGACTGTGCTACTGCAGGAAGGGAGAATAGAAGACCTGGATTCTAAGAAACTTGGCGTCTCCAAAATAAAATCTTTTTCACAAACCCAAAAATTGGAATCTGAAATTTTAGGAGATACTGATGCTAGGACCAGCACTGTTACCTCACAGCAAGAGGTTCTCCCGTTCGATTCTCGGCTGGAGTGCGGAGAGTGCCTTCTGTGTGGAGTCTGCATGTCCTCCCCGCGGTTGGGTGGGCATTCGTAAGACATGCGTAATTGGGCGTGCCTTCGTTGAAGGTTGAACTGGCACCTCGGCGTTCGTAAAAGTCTACTGCCAATCATTAGCGGACTGGAGTTCCGCTGTGGCGACCCCTAACCAGGAAAAAGACGAAAGACCAACAACCATAAACATTTCAGGTACTGTTAGACTGTTTAATAGAAGCAAAAAACCAGAAAAAAATACAGTAAGAAGACGACCACTTCCAAATGAACCACCACACTTTATTCACATTAAGCGCTTTCCCCTCCAGTAGAGGCTTCATCAGAACAATTTTACTACACACGCCCAGCCATTTAAATACCCACCCCCAATTAACCAATTCACTTTTAATTCACATTTAAAAATATATGTACCAATAAAATCGTCCACATCAAGTCACAAAAAAGCATAAAATATATATATAAATTCACCTTAAATAATTTAATTACCTAAAATGTGAAATATTTGTATACATTGGTACAAATTGGAACATTTTAAAAAAATAAAAAAACAATTCTAAAAAAGTGTTGCACATGTTGATAAAAAATGCCAATCAGAAAAGTAGTCAAGTTTACAATTTGTACCAATGTATACAAATATTTCACATTTTAGGTAATTAAATTATTTAAGGTGAATTTATATATTTTTTATGCTTTTTTGTGACGATGTGGATGATTTTATTGGTACATATATTTTTAAATGCGAATTAAAAGTGAATTCTTAAATGGGGGGGTATTTAAATGGCTGGGCGTGTGTAGTAAAATTGTTCTGATGAAGTCTCTGTACTGGAGGTGAAAGCGCTTAATGTGAATAAAGTGTGGTGGTTCATTTGGAAGAGGTAGTCTTCTTGCTGGACTGTTGGACTGTTTTCATTTGGAGTCTCGCATGAGGTATCAGTAGCATCATAGATGCCATTAAAACCTTCAATCTTCAGTAATTCTACTGAAGAGACAGCAGTCTATGGGTGGGAAAACGTGGGAACAGATCTAAATACAGATCATTTTCCTATGTAAGAAAAGTTCTTTGAACTGAAGTACCCAAATGACCCCCTAAAAAAAATCCAGTAAGGGAGAGTCAAACAAGACTTCTGTATGCTCACATGGAATCCCAGCCTATATAAGATAGCCCTTACCTAAATGAGAAATTCCTGGTACTTTGAAAAAGACTCTGCAGAAATAAGTAAACTATCTAAATAAGGAATTATGTGAATACCTCGCAGTCAGCAGTAGGCTATCACAGGAGGTAGACACTGAGAATATAACTCGGCAGCAGAGAGACAAGGGGTAATGAGAATGGATAATATGATCCAGACAAACAAAACCTTAAGAAATGTCTGAAATCTGTGTCTACAAGAATGTGATATGAATCTTAAATCTAAAGTCACTAAAAAAAAAAAAAAATACTGAAATGGGGCATAAGACATAAGCTGTGAAAAGACAGCATTTGAACTTGGGTACTATAACAAACAGATTCAGAAAGGAAATATCCAGAATTGGTCTCCAAAAATCTTCTTTGGCGCCCAAAACATCCTTCAATAAAACCCTTTCCCTAAGGAGGGAGGACAGCTTGTTAAGGGCTCCAAATCCATTCTGTCTTCCTTCAAAGGACAGAGCCTGTGGACATTACATTGGTCAATGTCCTTTACAGAACAGAAGTTCTGATGCAGGGCACACCTGACAGCTTGTTCAATGAAATTATCGTTGCCTGTGGACATTAAATTGGTCTCTGACCCTTAAATAGCAGAAGCTCTGCCACAAGGCACACTTCTGCAAACTTTTTCACTAACATTATTATCCAATGTAAGCAAGTGTACCATGAACAGCCTTGCTGTATATTAACCTGAACTAGTCAGATGTGCCTGTCCTGTGCTGGAAAGTGGCTGTGACATCCTCTCAGAAATATTCCTTGTACGGAACGGGCCACTAAACTGGCCACTATCCTTTCTTTTGACCGTTAGATTACTCTGTGTAAGCTAGCTACCTTCATATCCATAGCTATATGGTGTCTGTTTTCAGTAAATGAAAGCAAGCCTATTCTCCCTTGTGCCTACTTGCTTATTGTCGAGTACCAGCTATAAACTCACTTTCTGTAATAAAAATGACCTGAAAGCGTTAAGCCCACTATTCTCAGCCTCACTACACTCTGCTTCACTTCTCTTCCCCACCCCAAATTCCCTTCCACCCCACCTTACTCTACCATTATACTTCCCACATACACCTATCACCCAGGACAGCCATTCCCCCTACAACTCCCTACAACTTTACTACTATCATGCAACACTCCTGTTTTTTTTTACCTATTTCCCAACTTCCATTGAACATTTAGCACTATTCCTAGCAGCCTCCTTCCCATACTGCTTTACACTATATCCACTTCTACTCAGACTATTCTCTAAAAGTAACAAAGTTATTCATGAGCAAATCTCCCTCTTCCTTTCATCCCTGCAACCTTTTCCTATATATCACAATCAGGTTAATTCTCTCTCATCTCTTCCTCTACACCCTATACTATTAATCGCTCTATACCCATATACAATATAAACAGTACTTTCTGCTTTGCTAACTTTTTTTACCCATATGTAATCTACCACAGTTTAAAGATACCCCACCAAATAAATTAATCTCATTCATATCACTACACACCACACCTACACATCTCAATATCACATATAAGCCTATCAACTAAACACAATTCTACATTTCAACAATTACGTTTCCTAAATATACCATACCTACCCATCATATCTTGACTATAATTCTCATTTTCTAGCCTTTTAAACCTATCCGTTTCTTACATTTCAGTAAACTGTTTATCCTACAATTCCTCATACTAGTACCTCTTCTACTGGTGCACACATCCACCACCAACTGCCCTCATAATTCCAACAAAACTCTTGTACTGTGTCCTGCAAGCAAGATAATTCTGAACCTAATCTCCCAATCACCCTTTACCTATACCAGCACTTGTATATCCTACTATTCAAGTACAATTATCCAAAACAACAGTCATTTACTAACAAATTTAAGTACTAAACATAAAAAAGTACAGTTTTGTACCTACCATAAATGTAGATGTTCGAAGATCCACATTGCTGCAGTCCTTACACTTGGGTAGTCCGCTGTCCTCGGTCGGCCCGAATATAAAAGTATAAGGCTGACGTCGGTCAAGGCGCATTAGACTGACATCAGGACGTCAGGGTACAAATGCGCATGACCGACGTCATATCCTCAGTCTTTTCTTGCCCCAGATGTCAGAAGACCCTAACAAGAAAGGTCAAAACACAAAGACAACAAACAACCAACCAACCACCCTAGCACTAATAATATGTACAATATATACAATATACACAATATTTACAATCCAACCCACACAACCGCCTCTAACTACAGAGGGAAGGAGGGAGGTAAATTGGACTGCAGCAATGTGGATCTTGAACATCTACATTTATGGTAGGTACAAAACTGTACTATGTTCTTCATCTCACATTGCTGCAGTCCTTACACTTGGGTAGAATCCCAAAGCAGAGGTAAGGGAGGATGGCACAACTATAAAGAAGCAGGAGCTGCCAAAATGCCCTGTAAAATAGCAGTGGCAAAACCAGCCCTAGATTTAGAATAAAGTGGAAGGTGATAATGTTTAGAGAAAGTATGCACTGAACTCCAAGTAGCTGCCTCCAAGATATCTTTAGTTGCCACCCCCCTTAAAAAAGCTGTTGAAGTGGCAGTAGCCCTAGTGGAATGAGGCCTAATCCCAGCTGGAACCTCCTTGCCATGATGGGAATAACAGAAAGCAATGCACAACCCAATCCAATTAGAAATAGTTTGTTTTGACACAGGCTTGCCCTGAGAACTCAAAGCAAAAGAAACAAATAACTGCTGAGACTGCCTGAACCCTTTAGTTCTGCTCAAATAATATCGCAACTGCCTGTGTATATCCAAAGTGTGCAAAATCTTTTCCCCTTTATTTTGGGGGTTTGCATAAAAGATAGGCAAATGAATAGTTTGGTTTAAAGCCACACTAGAAACCACTTTAGGCATAAAGGAAGGATTAGTACCCTATCCTTATGGAAAATTAAGAAAGGCTCAACTGCCATAAGGGCCTGTAATTCAGAAACCCTTCTCGCAGAAGTAATGGCCAACAAAAAAGCAGTCTTCCATGATAAATATTTCAACTCAGCAGTAGCTGCAGGCTCAAAAGGTTGTAGAGTGAGTTTCTCCAACACAAAATTGAGATCCCAAGCAGGAGTAGGAGCTCTCCGTGGGGGTCTTATATTCTTTGCCCCTCTAAGGAATTGCTTAAACAAAGGATGAGAAAACAATGGTGGGTCACAATCATAGTGAGCAGAAATTGCTGCAGCATGAATCTTAATAGAAGAGAAGGACAAACCTTTGTCCAGTAACTCAGTAAGATATTGAAGAGCCACACTTAAATTAGGCTTAGAAACATCAAATGCTTTTGCTGCACTCCAAAATAAAAATCTCTTCCATTTATCTGCGTACACTTTCCTTGTACTAGGCCTTCTGGCCTCCAAAATAACATTCAAAACTTGCTGTGGAAGCTGAAACCCTCCAGGGTTTAAAACAGAATATGCCAGGCTGTCAGGTGAAGAGAGTGAAGTATGACATTGAGTAAATGACTGTTCTCCTGAGACAGCAGGTGTGGAATCGAAGGTAAAGGCCATGGAGGCTCCCGTACCAGACTTCTCAGTAGTGGGTATCAATGCTGTCGAGGCCAATCTGGAGCTATTAAAATCATCTTTGGCTTGTCCTGTCTGACCTTCAGAAGTACCTTTGGGAGGAGAGGCAGAGGTGGAAAGGCATACACATGAAGATTGCTCCAATTGAATGAAAGAGCATCCACTTTCCAAGCTGTGGGATGAAAACTTTTTGTGCAAAACTTTGGCAGCTGGTAGTTTAGTGGAGAAGCGAACAGATCTATGTCTGGAGTTCCCCATAACACTGTCAATTTCTGAAATACATGAGGATCCAATTTCCACTCGTGGGGATCCATAATTTGTCTGCTCAACACATCTGCTAAGGAGTTCTGTGCTGCCGGCAGAAACCTTGCCTGTAGATTTAGCTTTAAACTGAGAGCAGTCTCCCACAAAATCATTGCTTGTCTGCACAGAGGATAAGAATGAGTTCCCCCTTGCTTGTTGATGTACCACATGACAGTTGTGTTGTCTGTTAGAATCAACACCTGCCCTGGAAGAAGTAAATCCTTGAAAGCTATTAATGCAAATTGGACTGCTAACATCTCCTTCAGGTTGATATGTAGATGTAGAAGTCTGGCAGGCCACGTGTCTTGTATCCACTTTTCATTTAGATGAGCTCCCCAAGCTTTGTCTGAGGCATCTGTCGTTAGAATCTGACTCGCCTCTGGCCAGGTCACAGAGAGTCCCTTGTTTAGGTGACATTCCTGAGCCCACCACAAAAATTCCTTTTGAATGCAAGGTATTATTTGAATGACAGTGTCCATATCCTGGCAGTGCTGTGTCCATACATTTTTGAGATACCATTGTAGCTTCCTCATATGCAGTTTGGCATTGGGAAGCACCAGAATACAAGATGCCATGAACCCCAAGGCTTGAAGGACTGTCCTTGCAGTCAGCCTGGACTGATGAGACAATTGATGGAAGTAAAGAGAAAGATTCTTTTGTTTGTCCGGGGTCAAAAGGCCATCTGGGATGCTGTATTCAGTCTCACACCCAGAAAGCACATGTCCTGAGAGGGTACTAGACTGGACTTTATTTCGTTCACAGAATACCCCAGGCATCTTAGCACTGCTATCACATAGTGTAGATGATGAAGAAGTTCGTCCTTTCCTTGAGCCAGAATCAGGCAATCGTCCAAATAAGGATAGATCTGTATTCCTCTTAGCCTGAAGAAAGCTATCACTGGAGCCAGAACCTTCGTGAACACTCTGGGCAGTAGATAAGCCAAAGGGCAATGCAGAGAAGTGATAATGACAAGTCCCAGCCGCAAAACGTAGATACTTCCTGCAACTTAGCCTGATAGGAACATGAAGGTAAGCCTCCTTGAGATCCAGAGTCACCATCCAGTGATCTTTGCCCAGCAGAGGTAAAAGCTGTTGTAACATCAACATTTTGAACTTGGGAATGTCCAGATAAGTGTTGAGGATAGATAAATCCAAAATTGGTCTCCACGTGTTCCCCTTCTTTGGTACTAGGAACAGGCGAGAATAAAATCCTAGGCCCACTTCTGACAGAGGGACCGGTTGTATGGCTCCTATTTGGAGCAGCAGAGAAATCTGTTTGTGAGCCTCTATTCTTTGCTGAGGAGGAACGTCTGGCATGCCTTTGAAAGGAGGCAAGGTATGGAAATAAAACCTGTAACCTTGGTGTATGATATCCAATACCCATCTGTCTTGGGTAATTAAACTCCAATTTTCCTTGAAAAGTGCCAACCTTCCTCCCAAAGGTGCTGCCAGACGAGAAGGCTCTGGCAGCTGAAAAGGTAGGTCATTGGGTCTGTTTACGAAAGGACTGACCCCTGCCCTCACCCGAAGACTGTGCAGGTGAACTCCCTGTTCTAGGCCTGAAAGAGCCCTGAGCTCTGCCCCTACCACGTCTAGACCTACCCCTAGACTGGGAATCATAAGAAGGATACATCCACCCCTTGGTAGGCCAATTTCTGCTAAACTTCGGAGGCTGAACCTGCAAAAAATCTTTAACAGTCTGCATAGACTTAGTCTTGTCTTCCATTTTCTTTAAGACTGCCTCAACAGGTGAACCAAATAACACATCAGATTGCAAAGGAGCATCTAAAATCCTTGTCTTAACATGGTCAGATAAATTCTGATCCCTTAGCCAGGCGTGCCTGCGAAGAACTGACCCAGTGGCAGCCACCCTAGACGAGGCCTGTACAGCATCAAAACCACATTGCAAAGAATGCTTACCCACTTGTTCAGAGACATGTACCAAATCTTGTAGCTCTTTACACTCAATACCTTCCGCCAGAGCATCTACCTTAGACTTCAATTGAGACAGTAGATAGTTTTGGTATTTCAACATGTGAAACTGGCAATTCAGAGCCCTCATAGCCAGGGTGGAAGAAGTATAGACTTTCTTTCCCCATCTATCCAAAGCCCTGGCCTCTTTATCTGGAGGAACCGGATTTTTAACAACAGAAGCCTTAACACCCTTAGGCCCCTGACTAACAGTTTCTGGGTCGCCCTAGGACTCTTAAAAAGATACTTATGAGCTTCAGGCACCCTATAATACCTATCCGGCTTAACAGGAGCAGGAGGCAAAGAATCAGGATTAAGAGAAGCCTCTGCAAACACATCCTCTACAACATCCAGAACAGGAGGTATAGCCAAAGGCCTATGCTGGGGTAAAAACAAAAATTCCCTAAGCCTTTTCCTGGAATCAGAGAAGTCCTGACCTTCCCACTTAAAATGCTCCCTCATGGAATGAAGAGTCTCTGAAAAAGAAAAATCCTCAGGAGGAGAAGCAGAAGGAGTAGAATCATCCACATCAGAATCAGAATAAGGAGAATACTCCTGCAAGTCTTCAGCCGAAGACTCTGAAACATCTGAAGCCTGCTCAAAACTCCCCAACTCAGGTTCCACCCTAGGCCTCTTATCCGGAGGGGGCAAAGAACCCCTAATCAAGGTAATCAAATCTTCTGCCATTTTAAGCATATGCTTCTTGGGCACAGATCCTGAAGAACTAGTAGTGACACCAACTGAAGCTAAACCTGGCCTGCCTCTGGGAGAAGCCTTGGAAACAGAAGGAGAAGGCCTAAGCACCCTAGGAAGGGAGGGGAGTACAGTAACCTGAGAAGCCCCTTCAGCCTGACCTGCCTCCTGAGAGGCCACATCCTGCAATAACAAGGTTTCCCCCGGGACTCCAGAGAAACCTCCGGTGGAACCACCGGCTCCACAGACACCTCCAAAGAACCGGCGTCCGGTACGGACGACTCGTCTAACCTGGGCTTAGCTGCCTTATCCTTGCGCTTCTTCGAGGAAGCGGACGCCGGAGCATCCGACGGCATATTATAATTGCACCGCTTCCCGAAGACTAACCTGGCACAATCTAACCTTCTCTTAATAGTGCGCTTATTGAATCTAGCACAAAAGCGACACCCAACAACGTCGTGTTCAGGCCCTAAACAAGGAATACACAAAGTATGATAATCTCTATGCGGTATCTGTTTCCCACAAGAAATACAGTTATTCACTTTTTCTGACATCCGGTAAACCACTGAGGCAAGAAAAAACTAAAATATTCCCAACGGGGTACTTAGCCAACTTTGACTCGGTCTGAAACTCCGAATTCGAAAAATTTCAGAACGCCGAACGGCACTTGCAACGCTGCTTCTGCATCGGACCATGCGGCAAAAAAGACTGAGGATATGACGTCGGTCATGCGCATTTGTACCCTGACGTCCTGATGTCAGTCTAATGTGCCTTGACCGACGTCAGCCTTATACTTTGATATTCGGGCCGACCGAGGACAGCGGACTACCCAAGTGTAAGGACTGCAGCAATGTGAGATGAAGAACATCAAGCAAAACGCCTCAACCAATATCACTGTACCTCCATAACCATAAAACTTAGCAGTGACATTCAACCAAACCAAGGCCCAACTCAGCATATTCCAGCACTAGGCAGCATGTCCCCATCAGCTCCTCTATCTCTACGACCTCACCCACACAGTCCCACCCTGGTTTTCATATATATCATACCAACATACAAAGTATTTATAACAAACTCCCTGAAGTGCACGCATGGACAGCATTACACATTCTAGACATCTTAGCTGCCAGAGAAACCTGGCTCCGTCAGGAAACAAAAAAATGAAGAAATTGATTCTCCAGGTTATAACATTATCAGGTTAGAGAGAGCCAACAAAAAAGCTGGTAATGTTGCTATTTTCTACAAAAACGCACATGTCATCCTTTATCACACACACACACTGCCAACTTTATTTTACACAAAAATCCTATTAACCATGCTAAAACTAAACACTCGAGACAATCTCAACGATGGGTGTGTATACATACCCCCCAAGGAACAATGCTAAAACCCTAAGATATTCCCTGCAGAGCCTCCTCAAAAATCCCTCATGAAACCATAATGTTGGCTGTTACTATAGACTAGCAAACTATACAGTCTGAAAATCTAACCAATAATACACATCTGTACAAGTTCAACTAACTTATAACTACACCAACTAGATAAAACAAAACCACAGCCAATCAACCCTCGGTAGGATACTAACATAGTCAACATATAACTCATCTCATGGAACTGTCAGACAGCCTAAGTGATCACTTAGCAATCTACACCAGAAAATACCAAAGCAACAGCCGTAAAACATCATTACAGCCTAGTAAGAAACCTTGTTACTTTTTAAGAAAACACCTTTTTTATATACACTACATCTCCTTAACTGACAGACAGCAAAGACTCTCCCCATAGATGATGGTGTCTCAAAGTTCAACAAAATTTTCCCAAGTGTTCTAAATATACTAGTCTCCCTCAGAATAAAAAGAAGCAGAGATGGCCCTGCCCCATGGCTATCTCTATCAACTGGACAACTCATGAAACAGAGACAAAGCTGTGGTCTCTCTCTCTCTCTCTGTCTCTGCAGTTAGTGGGGGCTATTGTGTTTCACTTCATTGATATTCAGTGTTAAACTCTTAGCCTAGAGGGTTTCTGTGTATTTAGAAGTGTTAGTCACATATCTTTGAATTTATTACTGCTCAATATCCGAGTTGTTAGGCTTCTGCTACATACCTACAATCAAACTGCATTACTAGCTAAGTACAAACGTACAGTGCTAAAGATTGTACTGCATTTTATTTTATTTTTCTGTGTATTTGTTTCATTGGTCTCTCTCTCTCTGTAGTTATGTTTCTATTTAATTGTTTCATAGAATACTGTGGTCTCTCTCTTTCTCTCTGCAGTTAGTTTCTCACCCACCCTCCCTGCTCTGGTATTAATCTTGGTGGCTTTGGAACTGCCCGCCCCTCCTGTAAATTTGTGTTTGAACACTCCTCCTGGGTCTATCTCATTTGCTCACTCAAAAGAGTACATTGAGATCATATTTTGACTTCAGACACTCCTACCAGTCCCATCTGTTCAGCTCTATCCCAGCTCTGTTCCAGTCTAGTGTCACTAGCTCATTCTACCTAATACAGAGAGAACATTTGTGAAGGGCAATCCACGTAGGTCCTTAATTTTGAATTATCTTCTGTTTCTCCTTTCTCACTTTCAATTTTGAATTATCTTCTGTTTCTCCTTTCTCCCTTTCCACTTTCCAAAAAAAAAAAAATTCTAATGTTGTTTCCTGCCTTTCCTGTAACTAGTTGTCCAAATACAGATTTGCTGTAACCAAGACCATCTGTAAGCTTCTGAGCCCCCCAAGCCTTTCTGTGTTGGAGGGAAGCCTTGTAGCTTATCAGTGGGAGTGGTAAGTACCAGGTAACCTATCTACCACAAGAGTGGCTTCTGGCCCAGAAATTGTAGTTTATTGGCTGTTTGGGCAGTTTTTCCATTTCTTTCAACTTTCTGGTTTAAAAGCCCACATTTGTGCTGGTTTCCCACCTTCCCTGTAACTAGTCTAGTCCAGATACAGATTTGCTGTATCCAGGACTGTTTGTAAGCTTCTGAGCCCTTCTGTGTTGGAGTGAAACATTCTAGCTCATCATTGTGAGTGTAAGTACTAGGGTAGCCTATCTACCACAAGATCCAGGTAAAGATTCTTCGTTTTAGCACTTGAATTTGCTTATTCGTGCTCAGCACTAAACAGGCTATAAATTACTAAAGCACTCAACCTTCCCCTTTACTTAGAGGAAAATAGTTTTTGTATTTACTTTCCTCACTTGCTTAGAGAAAAACAGCTCTTGTACTCGCTTCTCACTTGTCTAGAGGAAAGTAGTTTTTTATTCAGGAATGTCCAAGGGTCAGCTCCCAGTGTTCTCTCCTTTTATCTGATGAATCTGGGCATCTTGAGGCAATGTAGCAATTGCCTCATGTACACAGACAACCCCCTCTCCTCCTACCACCCAACACCACAGCCTGTGAGAGATGCACTTATCTAGCCAAACTAGTGGTAAAGCTCTCTCCAACCAAGACTGAACTTGACAGTCAAGAGGAGAAGGTAAACACTTGCACCACACCACACTCATCTTATAGTCCCATTAAACCTTCACCACCAAAATCCACACACAGAAACAAAAAACATCCACAGAGGCTCTCAATAATAATCTGCTCAAGCAACAGAGACCTCCAAAGCAGAAACGCAAGCAACCTCCACCCCCCAACACAACCCAAATGACACACAGCCTGCATACTCAGTATACCAATAAACCACAGCCCATAAGGCAAACCAACGTACCCAACACATTAGTCATAGGTGACTATGGTCAGACACACTGATGTCCCACTCACCAGGCTAAACAAGGAGAAGGTTACTGTCAGCTGCCTGTCGGGTGCCAGGATTCACCACATAACCCACACACTCAGGTCACTCCACAAGTACAAATATGTCTGTCATTGTCCATGTCGGTGTGAACGACCTGAGACGTATTTCCCTGGACTACATGAAAAGAGACATGGAAGAGCTCTCTGATCTTGTAGCCCTGGCAGGTATGACCCTAGCCTTGAGTCGCATTCTGCCATCGCACAGAATGATACCGCAGTACAAAGACAAAATGATTGACTTAAACAATTGGCTAAGCTTCTGGTGTCATTCTAAGGGGATCCAGTATCTGTCTACCTGGGACGACATGGTCTTTGCCAGAGAAGACCTGCACCTGTCGCCCCTGGGATTCCGGATACTGGTTAAGGCTCTTGTCGCCCCTATAGTGGCTTTTTTAGGCAAGGTTCAAATGACAAATTCACCATCCCAACAGGAACAGGCAAGCAAAACTGAGGGCAATGCTACTCGATGTTAGAAGTCTAAATCACAAAATGCACTCACTTCAGGCACTCCTTAAAATGGAGAACATTGACATCTGTGCAGTGACTGAGACCTGGTTCAAGGCTCTAGACAGCAGCCCTGCATTACCAGGCTATAACTTATACCACACGTTTTGGCCATCTAACCTGGACCAGAACACCAAAGGCGGAGGTGTGTCCATATTCATTAAGGATATCCGCACCTCCAGGCTAGTTGCACAGCATAATGCATCTGAGGTTATCAGAGTGCAGCTAACTCTGGGTAAAACTGCAATCCAAACTGTAGCTTGCTACAGATCCCCCACCATGCCACAGGATTCCCACTCTCCTTTTCTTGATATACTGGAAAATATTAGGGTTCAACCAAACACCCTAATAATGGGCGATTTCAACTACCCCACCATTAACTGGGAAAACTACTCATGTACCAACTCCTTTGCTCAATGATTTCTGGAATTCATAAATTCCAATGCCCTGGATCAACTTATCCATGCCCCCACCAGGGGCAACAATATCCTACACCTAGTCATTAAGAACATGAGTGACCGGTGTTCCACACCTGAAATCAACTCCTTGTTGGTCAGATCAGACCATAAGCTAATCACCCTAGATATCCCCAACCCACCCCCATCTACCGTTAAGGAAACCATGGTAAAAAATCTCTCCAAAGCCAACTTCATGCTCCTTAAGACAGAAGTGGTGAACTTAATGACACCCATGCAGATGGACAATACAGTTATGACTGCTGAATCCTACACAAATGCACTCTATAAGCACTTACACGGCTGCATGGATCATGCTATTCCAAACAGAACCAAGACGCTATCCTCCAAAAAAAGGAAGCCAATATGGTGGTTCCCTGCCATAAACAAACCCTACAACAGAAGGAAGAAACTGTTGCAAAAGAGAGTAAAATCCCATGAGTGGAGGAGCTTCCTTCGTCAGTCTCAGTAAGAAGCTGAGATCCCTTATAAGATCCTCCAAAGCTAGCTACGAAAACAAAATTGCCACTGATTCTAAGGGCAACCACAAAGCATTCTATAGTTATGTCAAGAATCTCAATGGCAACATCCAGATCTGCTCCGAGTTACAGCACAATGGCAAGAAAATTACAGAACCAACTGATATTGCCAACATCCTTGGCAGATAGGTTCAGTGCTAACATTACCCCCCTCTCACCCCCTAAAGGGCCCACATCTATACAGGAAGAATGCAGAGTCCCTGTAATCACATCTATGCAGGTAAAAGATGCACTCTCAAACCAAAAGCACAGCATCCATGGGACTGGACAACATCCCAGGCTGTGTTGTACATGAACTTCAGAATGAACTGGCTCCCCACCTAAGCACCATGTTCAATCATAGTCTCACGTCAGGCTCTGTGCCCATTGAATGGCGCACAGCAACAGTTGCCCCACTCCACAGAGGGGGAGCCACCACTGATCCTGGGAACTATCGCCCTATTAGCCTGACTACCTTGGTCTGCAAGGCCATGGGAGGTATCATCATGGAACTCAAAGACATTGGTAACCTCCAAACTCTGGACCCCACCCAGTTTGGGTTTTTGAAAGGCAGATCATGCTTTCTGAACCTGACTGACTTCTTTGAGCTAGTCAACAAAGCCGTATACGAGGGTAAGGTGGTTCACACAGCCTATCTTGACCTCGCCAAGGCTTTCGACACCATTCCCCCATTCTGGAATTCTAGATAAACTCACTAAACTAGGTATAAATCCCTACGTCATAAGATAGGTTGCCATCTGGCTCACTGACAGAAACCACACTGTAAAAGTTGCAGACTCCAAATCTGACTTCAAGCCAGTGACAAGTGGAGTACCACAGGGTACAGTCCTGGGACCTCTCCTGTTTGGTATCTACTTCTCTGAAATACAGGCTAACACAGGCAGCCTCTGGCTAACAAAGTTCGCAGATGACTGCAAACTAGGAACCATAGTAGAGTCCCCAAATGATGTGGATATCCTACAGACGAGCCTCGCTGAGACAGATACCTGGTGTCAGAGGCATAGCCTCAAGATCAATGCCAAAAAGTGCATTGTCATCCCCTTTGGTAAAAACTCTGTACCCATGAACTACCACATAAACGGCAGTCTACTTAATGCCGAATGTGTGATAAGAGACCTTGGGACCCAGGTGGACAGTAGTCTCTCCGTTGATAATCACATCGCCACAGTAGTCAGGAAATCCTTCTATATGGCACACCTCATCACAAAAGGGTTCTCATCCCAGAAAAAAAGAGGTCATTGTTCCCCTCTACTTGGCACTCAGAACCATTATAGAGTACAACGCCCCTTCTGGAATGTACCTCACAAGACATCTGCAGCAGCTGGAAAGGTCACATAAGTACCTCACAAAGAGGATTACTGGCATCAAACAGATGCTCTACACTGACAGTCTCAAAAAACTCCATCTTTACTCTAACATATCATCTACTCCGAGGAGATCTCTGTCTAACATATAAAGCTATGTTAAACTCAGAGCTGTTGGACATAATACACCTTAAGAAACCCCAATCCCTCCGATCGTCATGCTCTAGGGACCTAAACCTTGTCACCACAATAAACAGGACATGCTGGAGGGATAGATTCCTGACCCAGAGAATTCCTATACTCTGGAACAAGCTACCCATCTATGTCAAGCAAAGTTCCTCATTAGCACTTTAAGAAAAATCTTGATGAGAGGATGGAAAATAGGAAATACACCCCAGGGATCACTTCTGTGGCTCTGCTCGACAGGGCACAGGAAATTAACTTTTGTGGGTGGCGTAAGCCAGGGAACCTTGTTGGCTAGGCTTACTTAGGCCCTTGAGCAGATAGCCTAGTACCTACCTATGAACAAAAAAACAGAACAGCTGCTATGCTATTTGTATACAGACAAATAAGAAACCTAATAAAACAACTTATTACCAAAGATAAGAAAACATACTAAACCAATTAAAGGATACAAACATGATCCAAAACTGCTTTGGGCCTCAATCAATAAACTGATAATCCAGGACAAAGTACACAGCCAACATAAAACACAAACAAACTGGTACCACAGCCAACCAGATTAACACACCAACTTTAAGCAGACAATACAGTACAGACATTAACCAACTAAGCATCTAATCAAACTCTGGAGGTCTATCAATACAGATCTTTTAAATATAGGGTAGTTACCATTGCATGTCCCTTGTCAAAAATAATAAGAAAAAATGTAGCCATACGCAACTATCTAAAAGATAAGCAACTCTGTGTTCAAGCCTACATGGCTTCTGTCCTCATAAAGAGCATCACTACTGCATTTTGTTAATACTGTCAGCACCCACAGAAATACCAGCAAGCCTAGTCTCCACCATCTTCCTAGAGTTATCAAAAGCTTTTTATACAGTCTCCCAACAAAAGCTGTTACATACTCATCCCTAGGGTTCAACAACCCTGCATGGCAATGGTTCCATAGCTGCCTCTCAAATACACTACAAGCAGTGAAACAGAAAAACGATTTATCCACTACTTGCCAGCAAGTACTGATAACTCACTAGGCCTTTTACTTTAAAATATTCATCAATGACCTCTATGGTGGAACAAAAAATGCTACCCTAGTTCAATACACTGATGACTTTACCCTAACTTACTCTGCCAAATCTCTCTGTAAACTACAACACTTTATACAAGCCTTCTTATTAATTAAAACATGGCTAAATAATACACAACTACTTCAAAACCCTAAAACAACTAAATTACTGCTCATCACTGCAAAACCCATCTTTACCAAAACACTATTCACTAATGTCTCTGTCAACACCACCACAACAGAAGTAAACCACACAAAATTACTGGCTGTCATCAAAGATGACCAGTTCAGATTCAACGATTATGATCAGCCAAGTTCTGATACCCTTGACAAGTGTAAAGAAGGGCTTTGGAGATGAAACATTTACAAGCAGAGACCTGGGAGATGAATTATTTGCAGGCTGCCTTTGTCCATTAGAGACTTAGGTGCCAAACCAGAGATGAATTTCCTAATTGCCATCCAATTGTCCAAGTTGTACTTGAATTGGGTTAGGGAGGAGCTTTGCTTCACACTGATGAGCAGCATGTTGCTGAGTAGGGGTACTTTCTGGGATACATGCCTCTCTCACGAGCAGGTCCTACTTATACCACAGGAAAGTTCAATTCTTAGAGTAATTCTAGTACTGTTTTGTGGATATACAGGAGGTTCATTAGAGTGCATTCTGGCGATATCTTGTATGCCAGGCATTGCTCTCCCCTCAACAGCCAGTAGGAAACAGAATACAGGGATAGGACTTTAAGGCAATCTGCATCGGACACATTAATCCCTGCATTCTTTTAGTGAGGAACCTCTGTGGATGTTCCAATTGTTGATGTGCCTGGTTAGGTATGTACCAAAAGAGGCACTGTACTAAATGATAGGTCTGATGAATGCCGAATACAGTGGAACAATGACCTACTTGGACCTAGACGCCATACCTTTACTTATAAGCTGCACAACACAGAATGACCATCGTGTTTATGCTAGTGAGGAAATCAAGGGCTACATTACTGTTTATGTGCATCCTCAAGTCCCTGACTACTGGTTCAGTTCTTACGGGTGCGCTGTAAATATGATAGCATCCCAAAGGATACTATTATGTCTTTCTTGGGATTTAGTTTTAGCCCATGGCTCTGACACCGGTACTCTGTGTCAACTTTTCTTAGAAAACAGAGTTGGTAAGGGATTCTATGATTGCTCCTAATTTGCAACTGTCTGCAAATTTGGTCAGCAAGTTGCCCTTGACATTGGTCTTGACTTCAGAGAAGCAGATGACAAAAAGGACCAGTCCCAAGACTGATCCATGAGGGACTCTGCTAGTGACTGGCCTCTTTGTAGAGGTAGACTTTCCAACTCTAGCTTCCTAGCTCGTGTGTGTGAGCCAACTGGAAGGCTATCCACCAGGTGATAAAAGGGTCTATACCTAACCACGAGTTTGTCAACAATGCCCAAGTGGCATCCTGTGTCAAATATCTTGGCCAGGTCAAGGTAACCAGTATAAACTGTTTTGCCCTCATCCATTGCTTTGGTGACCTTCTCAAAGAAGTCCACCAGACTGCGTAGGAATGACCTGCCTTTGATGAAACCAAACTGGGTTGGGTCCAGTGTCTGGAGGTTTCCTATTTCATTATTGATCATTTCCATGATAATTCTTTCCCTGGCCTTGAATATTTGACAAGAGACTTACGGGTCTGGGTTTCCAGGGACTGTTGATGGCCCACCTTTGTAAAGGATGACAGATGCCGTTCTCCACTCATGAAGAGCAAAGCCTGTCTGGAGGCTAGAGACAAACTGATTCCAGAGGGCCTGATAAATCATGTTTCATGTTAATTTAGAAGGCGGCCCATCAATGCAATGTTCTTAATCTTAGTGCAATGTTCTTAATCTTAGCACTGAGGACCTGTTTTCTAGTGAGCAATAGCAGGGAAGCTATATTTGATGTTATTTCCTGACAGGAAGCATGCAGAGATGGGCAACTTTAGAGCTGAATTTGTCTGTCAGATGGTTTGCTATATCTTCTGGCTCAATACATCTGATTCCATTAATAATGAACTCTGCAGACAATTGTGTGTTCCCCTTTGAGGTTGCAGACATAGCTAAACAATGTCTTGTGGTTGCCCTTAATCTGGGAGGCCAAAGTTACCTCAGATTTGACTTTGGTAGAATTTATTTGTCCTCGGAGTTGCTTATTTAGTTTGTTGAGAGCACTTTTATCATGCCAGGTGCTAGATCTCCTAATTTTGCCATGGTTTTCTTCCTGTTACACAGCATACTGATGTTATGATTTCACCAAGGTGGCTTGCATTTTGAGTTAGTTCTGTACTTATTCCTGGTGGGTACAGCTGCATCTATACAGACACTAAAATGCTTTTATAGGGTTTCTGGGAACAGTTTCGCATAGGCAGCTGTGTTCTCCAAGTTTGTTTTTTTTTGGGGGGGGGGGCTTGCAATTTTGACAGGTTATCACTTAACAGTATGAATTTAGCTTTAGAGTAGCTCCTGAACATTCCAGTGCTAGCTGGGGTTCCCAAATTTATTTTTACTTCAAAGGAGACTGTTGTGTGGTCTGACATCACCAGAGAGGACATTACACTAGGGGATGTGCAGCACTCTCGCATGTTAGTGAGGACTAGACCCAGTATGTTTGTGCCCCTGGTTGGAGTACTGACAATCTACTCCACAGAATGTCTTTTTAAGAAATACAGGAACCTCTGTGCCAGCACGTTTGATGTTGTATACGATTCTCAGTTCAGAGTGAAATAATTAAAGCTGCCCATGAATATGGTATTGGGTTGGGAAATCAGCATTTCCAGTAAGCTTAAATAAGTGCTATGGGTTTCTTAGGTCATAGACAGGGACCTACAGCTTGCAAGGAATTGGTATGGGATTTTGCTTATAGTGATTTGAACATGAGGAAGTTCTGTTTGACCAGAATTGATTTATATTTATTTTTGTTGCAAGTGGAGACGCCTACACCCTTAGTCCCTGCCTGTGTAGTAGCTGGTCTAAATATGTGGAAGGTATTACAGCGCTGCTCTGCAAGGGTCTGTCTGCAGCTTACACAATGTCTCAGTGACTGCACAGATGTTAGGGTAAGGACAGCTTGTAGTAAGCTATAACAGAACACACCACTGCTTATTCCTCAGAGAATTAAACTGGCTAGAACTACCACATTACCTAGCGCTTTCTCATTAACTACAACAGACTTCTCTATAAGCCAGAAAATTGCCCAGCCCCTAACTTAATACAAAACTACCCCCCCAACACTGTTTTATGTTCTAGAAAAAAAAATAATCACATCATCTATTACTGGAGGTGACTCTAGATTTAAACAGTATAGCTAAACTATGGAAAAACATCCCATCACAACTGAAATCCACTTGGAATGCAAAGTCATTTAAAATGCAACAAAATCACCTATCAAATCAAAGGATGTGCTCCTCTACATCTTTAGGATAAATGCCACTTATCTTTAGCTTGCTATAGTGTCAAACCATATTTCTTCATTCAGAAACCTGTGCCATAAAGCCAGTCTTCACCAATACCTAACAGTTTTATTAGAATCTCCCAGATGTATACATAATGTTTGTGACACCTCTCATCCCCAACCTCTATACTTCTAACATAAACCTTACGATGGACATATGTGCACGTGTGTGTGTATACGTGCGTTTATAGCCTTTGAACCTCTTAACTACAATACTTTCTGCCCTATCTATTCCTCCCCTCACCTCCATGCCTTTGAATTACTAACATACCTCTTCAAATTTTCAATGTTCAACATCTGCTAATGCACAAAAATATTTTATACTGCAATATTTGCCTTTATTTTCATACAAATGTACACTAATTCACAACTGTATGAGCAACTGTTAATACATATTAATGTCTGTTCAAGTATATTACAGAATGCCTTTTAAAATGTTTATATGTTGGAGCTTTTCTCCCAGGGCCTCTGCTGAAAAGATTTTATTTACTAAATCCAGTAGGTCAAACTCAGTAAACAAAAGTAAAATAAGAAAAAAAAAATGACATCACCCCCCCCCCCCCCGAGCAAGTATATGCTGAAAGGCAGGCAGAAAAACAGATGTCAGTAGGAATACCCCGAAAAGAAAGCAGAGACTCCCACTGCCATCTGTAACCTTGACAGTTTCAGATTACTCAGTTCTTACGACAAAATTTTTACCAAAGAGAAAACAGAGGTTCAGACCTTCTGGAAGGATTAACGGACTGCCAAGGTAGGAGAGAAATCCTGCAAATGATCATTCAGACTTAGACTGCCCTCTGCTCTGGGGGAGGGTTTTTTTTTGGGACACCAATCACTGCTTTTTAAATGTCTGCTTACCAGCAGCCTGCTGGGTCTGTTTAAGAGGACAGCGCATTGAATCGCTTGACAAACTTTGAGAAGGAGAGCTGAAAAATCTGATAGATGTCTTGAATCAGCTGTTGTCTCTCATTGCACTTTTTAATGATCTCTGCAGAGAAAGGTCCAAAGAATAGTAGACGCTATCCAAGGATGAACTGAAAACTTCACTTTTGACATCCTCTTGTAGGCTTTGAGAATGCATCTAGGCAAACCTCCTCCCAACAGTTCCAGTAGCATCAGCAGAAACACATGCACATTTCAAACAGTGGGTGATTACTTGACAGAAGCAACCAAGTTACTCAAAGCACATTTCTCCTCAAGAGTAAGAAGATACCAAGACATTCCTCATATTCTCACAAGAGGCAAGCATAAACACATGATACGAGCTTGACAGTTAAAAATTCTAAACACGGTGTGCTAGCTTGCACTGCATTTAAAGTGTTTTTGCTACTGTTCCAACTGCTTTTCTGCAAAAAAAAAAAAATAAAATAATAATAATAATTTCTAAGCTCGTTTCCCACCTTTCCTGTATCTAGTCTAGTCCAGATACAGATTTACTGTATCCAGGACTGTTATGCAAGTTTCTGAACCTCCCTTATCAGTCTCAACAAAAAGCTGAGATCCCTTATCAAATCCTCTACAGCCAGCTATGAAGGCAGAATTGCGGCTGAAACCAATAACAACCACAAAGCCTTCTACAGCTATATCAAAAACCTCAAAGGCAATACCCAGATTTGCTCTGAATAATTGCACAATGGCACATCCTATACTGAGCCTACAGATATAGCCAACATACTGGCCGACAGATTCAGTGCCAACTTTATTCCCCCCTCCCCCAAGGGCCCCATCACAATACCAGAAGAAAGCCTGGTACTCACCATTTCTGTGGCACAGGTAAAAGCTGCATTGTCCAAAGCCAAGAATACAGCATCCATGGGACCTGATAACATCTCTGGCTACGTCTTACATGAGCTACAAAATGAACTAGCACCACATCTGTGTGCCCTGTTCAATCACAAGCTTACGTCAGGCTATGTCCCTAACGAATGGCGCACTGCTACAGTCATCCCACCCCATAAAGAGGGAGCAACTACAGACCTTGGGAACTATCACTCCATTACCCTGACGAGTCTGGTATGCAAAGCTATGGAGCTCATCATCATGGACCTGCTTAACGAAGATACAGGCAATCTCCAAACTCTTGACTCCACACAGTTTGGCTTTGTCCAGGGGAGATCCTGCCTGCTGAACCTGACTGACATTTTCGAGGCAGTCATCAAGGCTGTGGATGAGGGTAAGGCAGTGCATACAGCCTACCTTGACCTGGCCAAGGCCTTTAATACCAGTCCCCACTCAGGTATCATTGATAACCTCACTAAACTAGGCATCAAGCCCTACATCACTAGGTGGGCAGCAAATTGGCTCACAAACAGGATCCATAGAGTGAAAGTTGCAGATTCCAAGTCAGACTGTCGATCAGTCACGAGTGGAGTCCCATAGGGCTCAGTCCTGGGCCCTCTCCTGTTTGGCATCTACTTCTCAGAAGTCCAGGCCAACACAGAAGGAATCTGGCTGACCAGGTTCGCTGATGACTGCAAGCTAGGAGTCATTACCAACTCCCCAAGTGATGCAGACATCCTACAAAAGGGCCTCTCTGAGATCAATGACTGGTGTCGGAACCATGGCCTGAAGCTTAATGCCAAAAAATGCGTTATTCTCCCCTTTGGAAAAAATTCAGTTCCCATGAATTACCACGTTGATGGGAGCCCACTGAACACTGAAGGGACCATAAGAGATCTGGGCACCCAGGTCGACAGCCACCTCACCTTCGACCACCACATTGCCACTGTGGTCATTAAGTTCTTCTACGTGGCACATCTTATAACCAAAGGTTTCACATCCAGGAAGAAAGAGGTAATCATCCCTCTCTACTCATCTCTCATTAGAACAATCACTGAATATAACGCCCTGTTTGGCATGTACATGACCAGACACCTACAACAGCTGGAGGAGCCACAAAAGTACCTCACAAAAAGGATCCTAGGCCTTAAACACATGTTCAACATGGATAGACTCAAGAAACTTCAGCTGTTCTCAGTCTCTTACCGTCTACTTAAGAGATGATCACTGCTTGACTTACAAATCCATGTTCGACCCAGCCCAACTTGAAATGCTAAATCTTAAGAAATCCCAATCCCCCAGTGTCACACACTCCACAGATCACAACCTCATTACCACAATTAACAGAACAGGTTAATCTCCCAAAGACTGCCCATACTCTGGAATAAGCTTCCCATTCATGTCAAGCAGAACACCTCGCTGGCCCTCTTCAAGAGGGATCTTGACGAGTGGACGGGTAACAAAGTTCACTCAAGGGATCATTTTCAGTTGCCCTACTGGATATGGGCACTGTAAACTAACATTGGGTGGCACGGTGCCTGGGCATTTTTTTTTGGGGGGTTAGGCTTATAAAGGCTCCAGAGGCCATAAGCCTAGTACACACCTATGAACCTATAAACAGAAGACATTTTTTTCCCAAAATTTATCAAAAGCATTTTCATCCTTGTCAGAAGGGGAAGGATTAGTATTAAATCAAATGTTTAGCAGCAGCTGAATTCATTAAAGCAATCGCTACTGGTTCTGAACTGGAATGAGTGTATAAAAACTTAAGACTGAGAAACTTTATACGGGCAGGCAGAGACAAAAAATATTGTCCAAAGCAGGCAAAATAGCTGGAATAGGAATACTTCCTGAGGGGCTAAGAAACATCACTGTTTCCCACTGAAACAACTGATTCATTACAAAAATAGAATCCTTCAAAAAAAAAGAAGTTATGTCCTTACCATAACGTTCCATGTGGAGTGTTCATCTCGCCTTGGTTATTACACATGGGTTCGGAGCCGATCCTCGGCTCCGTGCCGGCCAACTGCAAGCTCTGCATCGAGAAGAAGCTCGAGGACATCTAATACCCACAATCCCCCTCTGCCTTTACCTCAGATCTAGTTTGCAAGCAAACCAGACATAAAGCACGCACACATGCCAAACTATATACATAAAAGTACATATATACAAACATACCAAGGGTATGATAGTAATACTAATACTGCAACAGCAGAAGGAGAATACTCCAGACCAGGCACCAAATCGAACGTTCTTCCTAAGGGTGGGAGGGTGGGAGTGTAATAACAGCAGATGAACACTCCACATGGAACGTTATGGTAAGGACATAACTTCTTTATGTGAGAGTGTTCAATCTCGCCTTTGTTCTTACACATGGGTAGCGTCCCTAGCTCCATGATCCTGAGGAACTCAAGGGAGAACATTCTTGAGCACAGTGGAACCAAAGGTTGCCCTATCCCTAGAAACCCTGTCCACTTTGTAATGAGAGATAAATGTATGTGGTTTAGCCCAAGTAGCAGCCGCACAAATAGTGTCTAGTGGTGCGAGCTGCGTGAGCCAAAGATGTAGAAACTGATCTGGTGGAATGTCCTTTGGGTTTTGCTGATAATGTTTGATCAGAGGCCTCATAAACATATGTGATACAGTCAGTTAGCCATTTAGAAAGAGTTCGTTTCGTAACTGCAAGACCCTTTCTGCTGTCAGCAAAGGCTAGAAATAGTTGATCAGATTTCCTGTGATCTTTTGTTCTATCCAAATAAAATCTGAGTTGTCTATGGCCGCCCAGTTTGTGCAACATATACTCCAATTTATTAGAGTGGTTCTTAAAGAAGGTGGGTAATTCAATGGACTGATTAATATTACTAGAAGAACAAACTTTGGGGAGAAAGGATGGATTAGTGCGTAGGGATACTCTGTCAGAATGAAATATTAAATAAGGATGTTTGACAGAAAGGGCCTGAAGCTCAGACACTGCCTAGCAGATGTAATGGCCACTAGAAATAAAGTTTTCCATGACAAAAATTTCAATGTGCAACTTGAGGCTGGTTCAAAGGGTGGCAACATCAATTTAGAGAGCAACAGGTTCAAATTCCACGGTGATGTCGGACTTCTGACTGGTGGTCTGATGTGAAAAGAACCTTTTAAAAAGGCTTTACAAAGTCTGTGAGCCATAATAGGCGCACCACATTCCTCTACATGATAGTTAGAAATGGCAGCTAACTGTACTTTTAAAGTAGCCGTGGAAGCTCCTTCATGAAATAGTTCAGTCAAGAACTCTAAAACCTTGTTTAACGGAGCTATAACAGGGTCCAAATGATGTGACTCCGCCCAAAAGACAAAACGTTTCCACTTACTGGTGTAAGTCTTTGTAGTGGAAACTTTATGAGAAGCTACTAAAATATCTTGAACCGCCGATGTAAGGGAAACCGACCTGGCTAGAAAGGGAAGCGGAGCAGCCAAGCTGCTAGATGGAGAGATTCTAGAGATGGGTGAGGAACTCCTGACGAGTGAGTCAGTAGATCTGGCTCTGGGTCCAGCATCCAAGGTCCCCGAATGCGGTGATGTAATAGAAAGGGGAACCAAATTTGACGAGGCCAGAACGGAGCAATGAGAATAATAGTCCTCTGAAGGTTGTTGGCTTTCTGTAGAAACTTTGCAATCAGGGGAAATGGAGGAAAAGCATATAGGAGACCCAGGGGCCAATCGTGCACCAGAGCGTCCCTGGGGACTTCCCCTGGAGGGGGTAATAGGGCAAAGTAGCTCCTGCATTTGGCGTTCATTGGAGACGCAAACAGATCGCAGGTAGGCTGGCCCCATTTGCGAAAAATCCTTCTCGCAACTGACTGTTTGAGGGACCACTCGTGAGGCAATAGTATTGCCCTGCTCAGCCTGTCGGCTATGATGTTGGATGACCCCGGGATGTGCGTTGCGATCAGAAAGCGACCGGTGGACTCTGCCCATTGCCAAATTCTCATGGCCTCTCTGCATAGTTGGTAAGACCTGGTTCCCCTTGCTTGTTTATGTACCAGACTACGGACATGTTGTCCGTCTGAACTGCAATGGTCCCTGGAGGAAGAAGGGGAGCAAAGTGTTGCAACGCCAAAAACACTGCCCTCAACTCCAGAACATTGATGTGCAGATTGTACTCCAGATTGGTCCATTCGCCTTGGACTGTCTGTCCCTGAAAGATGCCCCCCCACCCTATCAGGGAAGCGTCCGTGGTTATCGTCGCTGACGGAGCGGGTAGCACAAATGGTCTTCCGCTGGATAGGTTGCAAGTCTGTAACCACCACATTAGGTGTGATTTGCATGTTTTCGTTATCAATATTTCGTGAGTCAGTGGAAGCTGTTGGAATGACCATTGTGCAAACAGAAGCCATTGTAGCACTCTCATGTGCAGTCTTCCCAATGGTATCGCAATGAGAGAAGCTGCCATGAGACCCAAGACTTTCAGAACAATTTTGCCGGTGACTTTCTGGACGACAGCAGAAGGGAAATGTTGATTTGAAGTGCTACTATTCTTTCTGTAGGAAGTTTTAGAACTAAAAGGTGCGTATCTAATTCCGCTCCTATGAATAAGATATGCTGAGATGGCTGTAGCAAAGATTTTTCGAAATTTACTGAAATTCCAAGGTGTGTACAAAGTTGTAGGGTGTAATCCCTGGCTTGTATCAGTTGACGCCTGGTGGTGGCAGACAGGAGCCAGTCGTCCAGATACGGAAACACCTGGAATCCTAGGCGCCTCAGATGAGACGCTACCACTGCCATGCATTTGGTGAAGACCCTGGGGGCTGTAGTCAGACCAAAGGGCAGGGGTCGAACTGATAGTGACTGGCTCCCAGCCAGAAGCGCAAATGATCCCTGGACGCCCTGGCCATTTTGATGTGGTAGTATGCGTCCTTCAGATCTATCGAGCACATCCAGTCGTCCTTCCGTAAGAATGGAAGGATCGATTGAAGCGTGACCATTCGAACTTTTCCTTCTTGACAAAGGTGTTGAGATGGCTTAGGTCCAGAATCGGCCTCCAGTCCCCTGTTTTCTTTGGAACTAAAAGAACCTTGAGTAAGTTCGAATCCTATTTGGTCCGCTGGGACTGGTTGGATGACTCTTTTTCTAGCAGCTTTGAAATTTCTGTAGCTGCTGGGTCTCGCAGATGGGGTGGTACATCTGGGAGTTTTCTCTTTGGAATGGGTGTGGATAGAAATGGGATTTTGTAACCTCTGGTAACAACGCTTTTACCCAATTGTCTGAAGAAAGGTTTTGCCAGGCCTGAGGGTATAAAGCTAAGCGACCCCGACTGCCTCCAGAGCAGGACAGTCGGGCCTCCTCTCAGGAGTGCTGAAAGGTTTGCCAGGGAGGTTATCCCTGTCACCTTGGTTTTGCGGACCCCTCTGCTGCCAGGCGGCGTCTTCCACCTCTGCCCCCTCTGCCTCTAGAGGGGCATCACCCTGTGTGTTTGGGAAAGATCCTTGGGGTTTTCAAACCACATTTTCCCACCACGTTGCCCTTTGGGGTACGGTCTGGAAGGGGTGGAAAACGGACTCCGACAGCAGACAGAGTCTTTCCCTCCTGTTCACACCGGGTAAGGGTCTCCTTTACTTTAGGGCCAAAAGTGTGGCTCCATCAAATGGGGCGTTAGTAAAGGAAGACTTGAAGGCTTCCATAAGCGAACATAAGCGCATCCAGGATTGCCTACGAAGAGCAATCGCTGAAGCCGCTGCCCTACTCGATCCTTCGCTGCGAGGATATCAGCCTCATGGACGAGTTCACAATGGATGTAAGGGTGTTGAGATGTGCTGTAACTTTCTCTGAAACAGCAGCATCTGTAGTACCCTGGAGGGTATCTCCCAACTCTTTGACTAGATCCCTCTGTAAACGTGTAAAATGAGTCAAATAGTTCAGGGAACGCATAGAAAGCCGCTGAACTGAAAATGCGCTTCCGTATCTGTCCATGGTCCTAGAATCTTTGTTAGGCGGATGGACAGATGAGGAAGACTCCGACATCTCCTTTTTCGTGGCGCTGCCACCACCATGGCGCCTACTGGAACTCCTTTGGTGAGGTAAGCCTTGTCCTGTGGTGCCGTAATGTACTTATTTGGCTTCCTAGGGACTGGTTCCACCATGTCAGGTGTCTCCACGCCTTCGAGCAATCAACTCCATTAACTCATCAAGGGCGGAGTGACCCAGGAGGAGGAAGGGCGAGCACCAAATGCCTTCAGCAAAACTGACTCATCCTCAGAAGGGGAGGGATTGCCAGTCACCTCTCTGTTTTAGGATCTCCAAGATGTCAGAAAAGGAGACATCTTCTGAAGGTGACTTAGGGGACCCTTCTGACTCATCTAAGTCAGTATCAGATGTCAAGGATTCTTGTGGAGAATCCAAGTGTCTCCTCTTACACAATCTTTTCCTAGGGACTTCTTCGTGGGGAGCATCCGAAGAAGCCTCCGAGGAAGAGGGGGCACCCTCCAGGGGTGGCTGAGACACTGGTGCCCGATGCTTGGATGTGGCCGTGGGTGCAGAGGAGGATAACGGACCTTTGTGGGGAGGAGAAGCTGTTCCTGCTGATGTGGTTGTCTGGGTAGACAACACCTTCCTCATGAGGTCGAAGGCCCCCGGGTCCCGAGTCGAGGTATCTCCCGGTTCCGAAGAAATGGGAAGAATCCCCGAAACAGGAACCGAAGGCACCGACCCCGAGGACGGAACCGAGTCGATCCGTGCCGAGGCTCCGAGAGGGAGCGTCGGAACCGAAACATCGGTCCGACTCTCGGTCCCGGAACCAAGGATGGATCTTCGGCCCCGAGACTCCAGTACCGGATCGGATGGAGTCGAGGTGAACGGTGCCGACCGAGAAAAAGACGGTTCTGGCACCGAGGGCTCCACAATCATCAGTTCAGCTTCTTCCGGCTCCGAAGACTGGATAGGTCTCGGAGGAGGAACAGATGGAGATAGTGGCAGGGCTTCCAGTCTCGACATCAACTGAGAGGAGACCGAGATAAGCTTGGATAGGGCCGTATGCTCCATCAATTTCTGCACCACACGGTCCACATCGGTGTCGGAAAGGGCCCTGGAAGAACGAGTCGAAGGGATCAAAGACGGAGCCGACCTCAACAGAGTCGGTGGAGGGAGCTCCGTCACCGGTTCCAAGACTCGAGGCTCTGAAACTGTCAACAGTTGAACACTCGGCCCCGAAGTCTGTGGAACCGGTGATCTAACTTTACCCGAAGAGCTCGGAGCCGATGACTTGGGCTCCGACGTCTTCGATTCCTTCGAGGATTTGGATGCCTGGTCTGAAGCATCCAGAGCCTCCTGGAGAGAGGGTTTCAACAAACCTCTGTCCATCAGTTTCCTGCGCCTATCTGTCATGACCCTCCCACTAAAAGAGTGACAAATAGAACAGTCCTCTTGTAAGTGGAGAGGGCCAAGGCAGTAGACACAGGAACTATGGTTGTCCGTGACCGACATCTTTTGGCCACACTGGCAACGTTTGAATCCAGATTTCATTTTCTCAGACATTTTGAAGAAAGAGAAAAAAGTCAAGTCCAGTAACAGTCAAGCCAGAGAAAAAAAGGGTCAAATCCGGTATATATGTCAGTCCGTTTGTCAATCCAAGTAGGGGTGGTAGGCCCCGAAAAACTCTATACCAGTTAAAATAAGTTAAACTAAGTTAACGGTACCGAGAATTTCTCTCTCTACACACACACCATACACTAAATACAATAACTAGTGTTTTTGAACAAATTCTCTTGAAATTTTAACAAAAGAAAGTTAAATCTTATCTGAAAACCCTCGAGCTAGCCTCCAGCGATGCGAATGCAGCAGCGGCAAACTAGATCTGGGGTAAAGGCAGAGGGGGATTGTGGGTATTAGATGTCCTCGAGCTTCTTCTCGATGCAGAGCTTGCAGTCGGCTGGCACGGAGCCGAGGATCGGCTCCGAACCCATGTGTAAGAACAAAGGCGAGATTGAACACTCTCACATCGATCGTCTCCAACTACACTCTCCTCAGAATCTAAGTCAGAAATCAGTGAAGACAATACACACTATCCTTTCACCATCATTTTAAGGTTCACATGCAAGAAGACTCAAGAGCCTGAACCTCTGAGCCAAGCCCAAAAAAATTATTCCTGTGCATAACTGAGATAGGAGAAGATGTGTGCAAGTTTTTCTTTTTGACAGGAATTTCTGATGAAACAGACCCACCTTTGCCAGGAAAAACATATCTTGGAATAGGCATAGTATTCTAACTAGGCAGACTGGAATTTCCTGCCCCTTCTCCTAAGGCCATAAACATTTTACCACAAAAGTAAAGTGGTGAAAACAGAAGTTATGTACCTACCATAACGTTCCATGTTAGTTGTCTTCTTCTCACCTTCCTTCTTGCTGTTGGGTTCGGAGCCCATGCTCGGCTCCAACTCGGCCATCTTCTATAGCTCGAGGCTATCCCTTTTCCCAGAATGCCCAGCGTCAGCTACCCAGATCTCGTTTTTTGATAGCGCACACTAGACATAAGTAGAGTAACCAGTTACCTAAAAACTGGTTGTCCAATACACCTAAACAAGGAAAGAGTAATAAATTACCTGGCGAGTGAAGTAATAAAAGATACTCAGCCAGCGAATATAAAAAAGAAACTCCTCTTAATCCTCTAGGAAGGGGGAAGGAGGGAGGGATGCAAGAAGGAAGGCGAGATGAAGACAACTAACATGGAACATTATGGTAGGTACATAACTTCTTTATGTTAAGTTGTCCATCTCGCCTTCGTTCTTGCTGTTTGGGACAGCATCCCTAGCACCTAAAATCCCGGGTGGTTCATTGAAACAGACTCTTCAGTGCCTTTTTTAGGCAAAGTTCAAAGGACAAAACCAACACCGTAACAGGTACAAGCATGCAAAATCTGAAGGTAATGCTACTCAATGCTAGAAGTCTAAACCTTAAAATGCACTCTCTCGAGGCACTCCTAAAAATGGAGAACATCGATATCTGTGCAGTAACTGAGACCTGTTTCAAGGCTCCAGAGAGCACCCCTGCAATACCAGGCTACAACTCTTACCACACTTTTCGGTCACCAAAGCAGGACCGAAAAGTACAGTTTTGTACCTACCATAAATGTAGATGTCCGAATTGGATAGCATCTGCAGTCATAACAACTGGGTTGTCCTGTCGTCAGGCAGCCCTTCAGTCGGCCGGATTCCAAAGTCCGGGTCCGGCTTCGGCTGATGTCGCACTTCACCCGACGTCATCTCTGTTGGTCTTCGGGTATAAAAGCATCAGCCGACGCCATTTTCTTCAGTGTTTCTTGCCCCAGATGCCAGAAGCCCTATAGAAGGCTAAAAATTTTGGATAGATGCCAATGTTTCCAAAAGATAGAGGTAAACACAAAAATAAGCATGTATGTACATAAATACAAACAAATACACCATGAAAGAAATCCCCACTAGCTAGCTATTAGAAGGGTAAACACCCTAGGAGTACCACAGAGGGAAGGAGGAGGGTAATCCTGACTGCAGATGCTATCCAATTCGACATCTACATTTATGGTAGGTACAAAACTGTACTATGTCCTTCATGGATGCATCTGCAGTCATAACAACTGGGTAGAATACCAAAGCCAAATAGGGGAGGAGGATAAAAGTAGATTATGGTGTGTTTAGGATCCCTTGCAGAACAGCAGTGGCAAACCCTGCTCGGGATCTGGAATATAGAGGTAAATTATAATGCTTGGCAAATGTATGCACGGAGGTCCAAATAGCCTCAATAATGTCTTTGGTAGCCACTCCTCGTAAGAAGGCTGTGGTAGTGGCTGTTGCCCTTGTAGAATGAGGTCTTATGTTCTGTGGAATTGGTTTTCCATGGAAGGAGTAACAGAATCGTATGCAATTTCCTATCCATTTGGAGATTGTCTGTTTGGAAATAGCTTTTCCTTCCCTTCCTGTTGCATAGGCTACGAAAAGTTGGTCAGTCTTTCTGCTATTTTTTGTTCTGTCCAAGTAGTAGCGTAGCTGTCTATGTACATCCAAGGTATGCAGTATTCTTTCCCTTCTGTTTTGTGGGTTGGGAAAGAAGGTAGGTAGGTGGATTGCCTGGTTTAAAGACACTCTGGATACCACCTTAGGCATAAATGTAGGATTAGTCCTCATGGACACTCTATCTTGGTGGAAGATTAAAAGGGTTGCACTGCCATTAAGGCCTGTAGTTCTGAAACCCTCCTTGCTGAAGTAATTGCCAGTAGGAAAGCAGTTTTCCATGACAGGTGTTGTAGGTCTGCTGTTGCTGCTGGTTCAAAAGGTGATAGTGTCAATTTTTCTAGCACAAAGTTCAAGTCCCAAGCTGGCAATGGTGGTTTCCTTGGAGGTTTTACATTCTTGATTCCTCTGAGGAACTGCCTGAGCAAAGGGTGTGAAAAACAGGTGGATCAAAGCTGTATTCTGCTGAAATAGCTGATGCATGAATCTTGATGGAGGAGTAGGACAGGCCTGAATGAAGTAGTTCGCCAGATACTCCAGAATGTTAGGCATATCTATGTTTGATACATCTTTTCCTCTTTCAGAACTCCAAATGACAAACCTTTTCCATTTCCCAGCATAATTCCTTCTAGTTGAAGGCCTGCGTGCTTCAAGAATAATGTCTTTAACTCTTTGTGAAAGTTCTGTATTAGCAGCTGCTATGTGATGTTCCATGCAGTCAGTTGCAGCGTTTTAGGTTTGGATACATGGTGCTGAAGTTGTTCTGAGTTAGCATCAAAGGCATCAGGGTATTGGCCACATATTGTTCGAGACATGCTCCTCAGCAGTGGGTACCAATGCTGTCTTGGCCAGTTTGGAGCTATCAGGATTATCCTTGGACGTTCCTCCTTGATTTTTAGTAGTACTTTGTGTATCAAGGGAAGAGGTGGGAATGCATATGCTGTTAGGCCTTTCCAGCTGAAGGAGAGCGAGTCCACTTTCCATGCTAGTGGGTGGAATGTCCTTGTGCAGAATTTTTGAGCTGGTGATTGAGAGGTGATGCGAATAGATCTATCTGAGGCATTCCCCATTTCTTGAGATGGTCTTGAAGATATCCGGTGCAGCTGCCATTCGTGGGCATCCGATGTGGTCCTGCTTAACATATCTGCTAGAGAGTTTTCTTTTCCTGGCACAAATATTGCCTGTAACTGGATGTTGTAGCTGAGTGCCAGGGTCCACAGCTCCAAAGTCATTCTGCATAGGGGTAAGAATGAGTGCCTCCCTGTTTGTTGATGTACCACATGACTGTGGTGTTGTCTGTCCTTATCATCAAGTGGTCCTCCTTGAGAAATGGTCTGAACTTTTGGATTGCCAGTTTTACTGCCAGCATTTCTTTTAGGTTGATGTGCAGGTGAAGTTGGTCCTGTGTCCACAATCCTTATGCATTTGTCCAGCATATGCGCCCATCCTAGGTCTGAAGCATCTGTTGTGATGGACTGGCTTGCTTGACCCTTGCGAAAGGGCAGGCCTGGGTTTGACTGGCATGCCTGAGCCCACCATAGGAACTCCTGTTTTAAGCATGGTATTAGTGGGATTTCCGTTTCTAGGCTGTGTCTGTGTTGGGACCATAAATTCTTTAGGTACCACTGTAGTTTTCTCATATGTAGTCTGGCAAATGGAACCAAGATTATGCATGATGCCATGAAACCCAAGGCCTGCAGTACCTTTCTTGCTGTTAACTTGTTCAGTTTTGTTAGTGCCAAGAAGTAAAGAGGGAGTTCTTTTGTTTTTCTGTAGTTAGGAATGCCATTTGTCTTACTGTGTCCAATTCCGCTCCCAGGAAAGTCCTTGTCTGGGATGGTATCAGTCTTGACTTTTGTAAATTGACTGTGTATCCCAGTGCTTGAAGCAAGTAAATGACCCTTTGTAAATCTGTTGTCAGCTTGCTTTTGTTGTCTCCTTGTATCAGGCAGTCGTCCAGGTATGGATAAATTTGAATTCCCTGTAGTCTGCAATGGGCGATTACTGATGCCAGGCATTTTGTGAATACTCTGGGCAGTAGATAAGCCAAAGGGCAATGCTGAGAATTGATAGTGCTCTGATCCTGCAAGAAATCTGAGGTATCTTCTGCAGATTGGTCGAATGGGGACGTGCAGGTATGCCTCCTTGAGATCTAGAGTTACCAGCCAACACTCCTTGCCCAGCATGGGAAGAAGTTGCTGTAGGGTCAGCATTTTGAATTTTGGGACAATGATGTAAGTATTCAGGGTGGACAGGTCTAGAATTGGTCTCCAACTTTTTTCCTTTCTTGGAACTAGGAATAGTCTGGAGTAGAACCCTTTCCTTGCTCTGCTGTTGGCACTTTCTCCACAGCTCTCATGTTTGCTAACTCCATTATCTGTTGTAGAGCCTCTGTCTTTTGATTTGGAGGTAGATTTGGCATTCCTCTTTTGTCTGGTAAAGTGTGGAAGTGGAACCGGTAACCTTGATCTATGGTTCGTAAAATCCACTTGTCCTTTGTTATGTGGTGCCAGTTCTTTGAAAATAAGGTTAGCTTTCCGCCTAGAGGAGCTGCTATCTGTTCCCTGGTAGGCGGGTTTAGGATTAAGTCACTGTGGCTGTGTTGATGTAGTGGCAGGTGTTGAGTCTGTGCCTCTGTTGTTACCTTGCCACTGTCGTCCTCTGTAGGCACCTCCTCTGGATTGGTTTCTGCCTCTGGAACGCCTATTCCTGCCCTTTGAGGTCTTGTGGAGTCAGGAAAGGACCAATTTTTGGCAGGCCAGTTCCTGCTAAACCTTGGGGTTGAACCTGCAAGAAATCTTTAACTGTCTGGACTGATTTTGCCTTTTCTTCCATTTTCTTCATAACCTGCTGGGCAGGTGTACCAAACAAACTTGTTTTATCCATAGGAGCATCTAGCAATTTAGATTTAACATGATCCGTAAAGCTTGCTCCTTTAGCCATGCATGCCTTCTAATTACAGTGCCAGTCATGGCTGATCTAAATGAAGCCTCCAGTGCATCATAGCCACATTTTAAAGAGTGGTTACTAACTTGCTGTATGTTATTTACCATTTCTAATACATATTTCTTATCAAGAGATTCATCAGTGGTTAGCTTTTAGTTGACTGATCGAGCATAAACGCGTGGTATTGTATCATGGGAAGCTGACAGTTTAAAGCTGGAGGGGAGAGGGTGGCGGAAGTGTAAACCTTTTACCCCATCTGTCTAATGACCTTGCTTCCCTTTCAGAAGGAACAGGGTTTTAGCTATGGTCGCTGCTACTGCCTTGGGACCCTGGGAAATAGTTTCGGGTCTGCAAGAGGGGCCTTGTAAAGGTGGTGATGAGTATCTGGCACCCTGTAAAATCTGTCTGGTTTGGCAGGGGCTGGGGTAAAGAATCTGGAGCGAGCAGACATCATTGAAAGCATCATCCACCACAGAGAGAACAGGAGGTATAGCTAAGGGCCTGTGCTGTGGAAGGTGCAAAAGGTCCTAAGTCTTTTCCTGGAGTCTGAAAAATCCTGTTGCTGCCATTGGAACTGTTCTCGCATGGCATGCAAGGTTTCCCCAAAGGAGAATTCTTCTGGTGGGGAAGCAGCTGGAATGGATTCTTCAGCATCAGAATCTTCAAAATTGGAGAAAGGAGCCTCTGGCTGGTCAGTAATGTCTGATTCATCAGCAGAATCATCAGAGGACACTGGCTCATGGGGCTCTGCCCTAGGTCTCTTCTCTGGGGCTGAGAGGCCCTGTCTGGGTGAGATTGAGATCCTCTAATTAATGAAATTAAATCTTCTGCCAAAGTAAGCATTTGAGAACTGGAAGAGGGCCTGGTTGAGGGGGTTTAACAGGCACTGTTTTAGTAGTCTTGGCTGCTTTAGCCCTGGCGAAGGCCTTAATGGACATGGCTGCTGGAGGCCTAGCAGCACCACGTGCTGGGGTAGAGACATCCAAGGGAATGGTGTCTGATAAGTCAGTGGTAAGCACCGTAGTGGGTAAAATTTCTGAGGCCGATTCAAGAGTGTTAGCAGGGACCTCAGTTGTAGAGATAGATTCAGCTGTATTTTGATCAGATTTCTCGGTTTCGGCCGAAACCGAGACACTCAGCGTTTGTTTAACCATGGTTTCGCCGAAACCGGACCGCGAGTGTCGGTCTTTTCTTTGCTTTTGGCAGAATGCGTAGTCGGAGGATCCGACGGCATAATGTACGCAAAATCAGAACCGAAAACTGTTCTGCAACTCCGACCGGCGCCTAAGCGCTCGTCGGTTGAAAGAAGCACAGGACTAACAGGCTGCTACGTGGGCTGGGCCTAAGCAAGGCAGGCAGTAAGAGTGGAAATCTTTATGAGGTATTTGTTTCCCACAGGTTAAACAATTATTAACCTTTTCTGACATCGGCAGAGGCAAGAAAGAGTCCCCAACGGGGTACTTAGCTTTAGAAGTCTTCGAAGTAGTATTCGGTAGAAGTAATCTCTGGATCCGACCGACCGTCACTTACGAACAGCTTCTGCTTCGGGTGCCACGCGGCAAGAAAGACTGAAGAAAATGGCGTCGGCTGATGCTTTTATACCCGAAGACCAACAGAGATGACGTCGGGTGAAGTGCGACATCAGCCGAAGCCGGACCCGGACTTTGGAATCCGGCAGACTGAAGGGCTGCCTGACGACAGGACAACCCAGTTGTTATGACTGCAGATGCATCCATGAAGGACATCACTAAAGTTGGAGGAGTGTCAATATTCACACCACCAGGCTAGTTGCCCAACACAATGCGTCTGAAATTCTCCAGGTGCAACTATCACTAGGTAAGACTGCAATCCAAATTGTAGCTTGCTACAGATCCCTCACCATACCGCAAGATTCTCACTACACCTTTCTAAACATACTGGAAAATATTAAGAAAGAACCAAACACCCTAATACTGGGTGATTTTAACTACCCTGCCATTAACTGGGAAAACTACTCATGTACTTACACCTTTGCCCAACGGTTCTTGGAATTCATAAATTCCAATGCCCTGGATCAACTAATCCAAAGTCCCACCAGGGACTCCAATATCTTAGACCTGGTCATTACCAACATGGGAAATCGATGCTCCACACCTACTGTCACCCCGTCGTTAGTCAGGTCTGACCATAAGCTAATCACCTTTAACATCCACATCCCAACCCCCCCCACCAGTAAGGAAACCTCCATAAAATCTTTTCCAAAGCCAACTTCATGCTACTCAAGTCAGAAGTGACAAACTTCATGACACCCATGCAGACAGGAACTGAAAGTTCAACTGCTGAATCCTACACTAAGGCACTGTACGAGCACATCCACTCATGCATGAATCGTGCCATCCCAAATAGAACCATGATGCTCTCATCCAAAAAAAGGAAGCCAATCTGGTGGTCCCCTGCCATAAACAAACTTTACAACAAAAGGAAGAAACTGTTGCAGAAAAGAGGAAAATCGCAGGATGCAAAAAACGTCCTTACCAGCCTCAGTAAGAAACTGAGATCCCTCATAAAATCCTCCAAAGCTAGTTACGAAAATAAAATTGCCAAAGATTCCAAAGACAACCACAAGGCATTCTATAACTATGTCAAGAATCTATATGGCAATGCTCAGATCTGCTCTGAGCTAAAACAGAATGGCATTAAATATACTGATCCCAAGGATGTTGCCAATATCCTGGCAGATCGATTCAGTGCCAACTTCACCCCCCTCTCACCCCCTAAATGGCCCATCTCAATACCGGAAGATTGCCAAATTCCGGTAATAACGGCCACACAGGTAAAAAAACACACTCTCTAAAGCTAAGAATACAGCATCCATGGGATCGGATGACATCCCGGGCTGTGTACTACATGAACTACAATATGAACTGGCACCTCACCTAAGTGTCATGTTTAATCATAGCCTCACCTCAGGCTTTGTGCTCACTGAGTGGCGCACAGCTACAGTTATCCCACTCCACAAGGGGGATCCACCTTGGATCCCGGGAACTACTGTCCCATCAGTCTGACGAGCCTTATCTGCAAGGCCATGGAGTGTATTATCATGGAACTTATAAACAAAGACAATAGCAAACTTCAAACACTGGACCCCACCCAGTTTGGGTTTGTGAAGGGCTGATCTTGTCTCCTGAACCTGATTTCTTCGAATCAGTCTCCAGAGCCATGGACAAGGGTAAGGTGGTCCACACAGCCTATCTAGACCTTGCCAAGGCCTTTGACACCATCCCCCACTCTGGAATCATAGATAAACTTGCTAAGCTGGGCAGTAATCCCTACGTCACCCAATGGGTTGCTAACTGGCTTACTGATAGAACCCACACTGTAAAAGTAGCCAACTCCAAATCCAGCTCCAGACAAGTGACAAGTGGAGTACCTCAGGGTTCAGTCCTGGGACCGCTCTTGTTTGGCATCTACTTCTCTGAAGTACAGGCCAACACTAAGGGACTCTGGATAACAAAGTTAGCAGATGACTGCAAACTGGGAGCCATTATTGAATCCCCAAATTATGTGGATACTCTACAGAAGGGCCTTATAGAAAAAGATGTTTGGTGCCAGAGCTATGGGCTCAAGCTCAATGCCAAGAAATGTATAGTTATCCCCTTTGGGAAAAAACATGTATCCGTGAATTACCATATAGGTGGCAGTACACTAAACACCGAAAGTGTGATAAGAGACTTAGGGACACAGGTGGACAGTGGTCTCACTTTCGATAACCACATTGCCACAACAGTGAGGAAATCCTTCTAAGTGGCACACCTCATCACTAAGGGCTTTTCACCCAGAAAAAAGGAGGTCATTGTCTCACTGTACTCATCCCTCATTAGACCCATTATAGAATACAACACCCCGTTTGGTATGTACCTCTCAATACATCTGCAACAACTGGAAAGGTCGCAGAAATACCTCACTAAAAGAATCATAGGCCTAAAGCAGATGCCCTACGCTGACTGCCTTAAAAAACTCCAGCTATACTCAGTTACATATCGTCTACTCAGAGGCGATCTCTGCTTAACATACAAGGCCATGTCAAACCCAGAGCTGTTGGACATGCCACACTTAAAGAAATCCGAATCCCTCAGAGCCACACGCTCCAGGGATCTAAACCTTGCCATCACAATAAACAAAAAGTACAGTTTTGTACCTACCATAAATGTAGATGTTCGAAGATCCACATTGCTGCAGTCCTTACACTTGGGGTAGTCCGCTGTCCTCGGTCGGCCCGAATATCAAAGTATAAGGCTGACGTCGGTCAAGGCGCATTAGACTGACATCAGGACGTCAGGGTACAAATGCGCATGACCGACGTCATATCCTCAGTCTTTTCTTGCCCCAGATGTCAGAAGACCCTAACAAGAAAGGTCAAAACACAAAGACAACAAACAACCAACCAACCACCCTAGCACTAATAATATGTACAATATATACAATATACACAATATTTACAATCCAACCCACACAACCGCCTCTAACTACAGAGGGAAGGAGGGTAAATTGACTGCAGCAATGTGGATCTTGAACATCTACATTTATGGTAGGTACAAAACTGTACTATGTTCTTCATCTCACATTGCTGCAGTCCTTACACTTGAGTAGAATCCCAAAGCAGAGGTAAGGGAGGATGGCACAACTATAGAGAAGCAGGAGCTGCCAAAATGCCCTGTAAAATAGCAGTGGCAAAACCAGCCCTAGATTTAGAGTAAAGTGGAAGGTGATAATGCTTAGAGAAAGTATGCACTGAACTCCAAGTAGCTGCCTCCAAGATATCTTTAGTTGCCACCCCCCTTAAAAAGGCTGCTGAAGTGGCAGTAGCCCTAGTGGAATGAGGCCTAATCCCAGCTGGAACCTCCTTGCCATGATGGGAATAACAGAAAGCAATGCACAACGCAATCCACTTAGAAATAGTTTGTTTTGACACAGGCTTGCCCTGAGAACTCAAAGCAAAAGAAACAAATAACTGCTGAGACTGCCTGAACCCTTTAGTTCTGCTCAAATAATATCGCAACTGCCTGTGTATATCCAAAGTGTGCAAAATCTTTTCCCCTTTATTTTGAGGGTTTGCATAAAAGGTAGGCAAATGAATAGTTTGGTTTAAAGCCACACTAGAAACCACTTTAGGCATAAAGGAAGGATTAGTACGCAAAGATACCCTATCCTTATGGAAAATTAAGAAAGGCTCAACTGCCATAAGGGCCTGTAATTCAGAAACCCTTCTCGCAGAGGTAATGGCCAACAAAAAAGCAGTCTTCCATGATAAATATTTCAACTCAGCAGTAGCTGCAAGCTCAAAAGGTTGTAGAGTGAGTTTCTCCAACACAAAATTGAGATCCCAAGCAGGAGTAGGAGCTCTCCGTGGGGGTCTTATATTCTTTGCCCCTCTAAGGAATTGCTTAAACAAAGGATGAGAAAACAATGGTGGGTCACAATCATAGTGAGCAGAAATTGCTGCAGCATGAATCTTAATAGAAGAGAAGGACAAACCTTTGTCCAGTAACTCAGTAAGATATTGAAGAGCCACACCTAAATTAGGCTTAGAAACATCAAATGCTTTTGCTGCACTCCAAAACAAAAATCTCTTCCATTTATCTGCGTACACTTTCCTTGTACTAGGCCTTCTGGCCTCCAAAATAACATTCAAAACTTGCTGTGGAAGCTGAAACCCTCCAGGGTTTAAAACAGAATATGCCAGGCTGTCAGGTGAAGAGAGTGAAGTTTGACATTGAGTAAATGACTGTTCTCCTGAGACAGCAGGTGAGGAATCAAGGTAAAGGCCATGGAGGCTCCTGCACCAGACTTCTCAGTAGTGGGTACCAATGCTGTCGAGGCCAATCTGGAGCTATTAAAATCATCTTTGGCTTGTCCTGTCTGACCTTCAGAAGTACCTTTGGGAGGAGAGGCAGAGGTGGAAACGCATACACATGAAGATTGCTCCAATTGAAGGAAAGAGCATCCACTTTCCAAGCTGTGGGATGAAAACTTTTTGTGCAAAACTTTGGCAGCTGGAAGTTTAGTGGAGAAGCGAACAGATCTATGTCTGGAGTTCCCCATGACACTGTCAATTTCTGAAATACATGAGGATCCAATTTCCACTCGTGGGGATCCATAATTTGTCTGCTCAACACATCTGCTAAGGAGTTCTGTGCTCCCGGCAGAAACCTTGCCTGTAGATTTAGCTTTAAACTGAGAGCAGTCTCCCACAAAATCATTGCTTGTCTGCACAGAGGATAAGAATGAGTTCCCTCCTGCTTGTTGATGTACCACATGACAGTTGTGTTGTCTGTTAGAATCAACACCTGCCCTGGAAGAAGTAAATCCTTGAAAGCTATTAATGCAAATTGGACTGCTAACATCTCCTTCAGATTGATATGTAGATGCAGAAGTCTGGCAGGCCACGTGTCTTGTATCCACTTTCCATTTAGATGAGCTCCCCAAGCTTTGTCTGAGGCATCTGTCGTTAGAATCTGACTCGCCTCTGGCCGGGTCACAGAGAGTCCCTTGTTTAGGTGACATTCCTGAGCCCACCACAAAAATTCCTTTCGAATGCAAGGTATTATCTGAATGACAGTGTCCATATCTTGGCAGTGCTGTGTCCATACATTTTTGAGATACCATTGTAGCTTCCTCATATGCAGTTTGGCATTGGGAAGCACCAGAATACAAGATGCCATGAACCCCAAGGCTTGAAGGACTGTCCTTGCAGTCAGCCTGGACTGATGAGATAACTGATGGAAGTAAAGAGAAAGAGTCTTTTGTTTGTCCGGGGTCAAAAAGGCCATCTGGGATGCTGTATTCAGTCTCACACCCAGAAAGCACATGTTCTGAGAGGGTACTAGACTGGACTTTATTTCGTTCACAGAATACCCCAGGCATCTTAGCACTGCTATCACATAGTGTAGATGATGAAGAAGTTCGTCCTTTCCTTGAGCCAGAATCAGGCAATCGTCCAAATAAGGATAAATCTGTATTCCTCTTAGCCTGAAGAAAGCTATCACTGGAGCCAGAACCTTCGTGAACACTCTGGGCAGTAGATAAGCCAAAGGGCAATGCAGAGAACTGATAATGAGAAGTCCCAGTCCAAAACGTAGATACTTCCTGCAACTTAGCCTGATAGGAACATGAAGGTAAGCCTCCTTGAGATCCAGAGTCACCATCCAGTGATCTTTGCCCAGCAGAGGTAAAAGCTGTTGTAACGTCAACATTTTGAACTTGGGAATGTCCAGATAAGTGTTGAGGATAGATAAATCCAAAATTGGTCTCCACGTGTTCCCCTTCTTTGGTACTAGGAACAGGCGAGAATAAAATCCTAGGCCCACTTCTGACAGAGGGACGTTGTATGGCTCCTATTTGGAGCAGCAGAGAAATCTGTTTGTGAGCCTCTATTCTTTGCTGAGGAGGAACGTCTGGCAAGCCTTTGAAAGGAGGCAAGGTATGGAAATAAAACCTGTAACCTTGGTGTATGATATCCAATACCCATCTGTCTTGGGTAATTAAACTCCAATTTTCCTTGAAAAGTGCCAACCTTCCTCCCAAAGGTGCTGCCAGACGAGAAGGCTCTGGCAGCTGAAAAGGTAGGTCATTGGGTCTGTTTACGAAAGGACTGACCCCTGCCCTCACCCGAAGACTGTGCAGGTGAACTCCCTGTTCTAGGCCTGAAAGAGCCCTGAGTTCTGCCCCTACCACGTCTAGACCTACCCCTAGACTGGGAATCATAAGAAGGATACGTCCACCCCTTGGTAGGCCAATTTCTGCTAAACTGCGGAGGCTGAACCTGCAAAAAATCTTTAACAGTCTGCATAGACTTAGCCTTGTCTTCCATTTTCTTTAAGACTGCCTCAACAGGTGAACCAAATAACACATCAGATTGTAAAGGAGCATCTAAAATCCGTGTCTTAACATGGTCAGATAAATTCTGATCCCTTAGCCAGGCGTGCCTGCGAAGAACTGACCCAGTGGCAGCCGCCCTAGACGAGGCCTGTACAGCATCAAAACCACATTGCAAAGAATGCTTACCCACTTGTTCAGAAACATGTACCAAATCTTGTAACTCTTTACAGTCAATACCTTCCGCCAGAGCATCTACCTTAGACTTCAATTGAGACAGTAGATAGTTTTGGTATTTCAACATGTGAAACTGGCAATTCAGAGCCCTCATAGCAAGGGTGGAAGAAGTATAGACTTTCTTTCCCCATCTATCCAAAGCCCTGGCCTCTTTATCTGTAGGAACCGGATTTTTAACAACAGAAGCCTTAACACCCTTAGGCCCCTGACTAACAGTTTCTGGGTCCGCCCTAGGACTCTTAAAAAGATACTTATGAGCTTCAGGCACCCTATAATACCTATCCGGCTTAACAGGAGCAGGAGGCAAAGAATCAGGATTAAGAGAGGCCTCTGCAAACACATCCTCCACAACATCCAGAACAGGAGGTATAGCCAAAGGCCTATGCTGGGGTAAAAACAAGAATTCCCTAAGCCTTTTCCTGGAATCCGAGAAGTCCTGACCTTCCCACTTAAAATGCTCCCTCATGGAATGAAGAGTCTCTGAAAAAGAAAAATCCTCAGGAGGAGAAGCAGAAGGAGTAGAATCATCCACATCAGAATCAGAATAAGGAGAGTACTCCTGCAAGTCTTCAGCCGAAGACTCTGAAACATCTGAAGCCTGCTCAAAACTCCCCAACTCAGGTTCCACCCTAGGCCTCTTATCAGGAGGGGGCAAAGAACCCCTAATCAAGGTAATCAAATCTTCTGCCATTTTAAGCATATGCTTCTTGGGCACAGAACCTGAAGAACTAGGAGTGACACCAACTGAAGCTAAACCTGGCCTGCCTCTGGGAGAAGCCTTGGAAACAGAAGGAGAAGGCCTAACCACCCTGGGAAGGGAGGGGAGTACAGTAACCTGAGAAGCCCCTTCAGCCTGACCTGCCTCCTGAGAGGCCACATCTTGCAATAACAAGGTCTCCCCGACTCCAGAGAAACCTCGTGGAACCACCGGCTCCACCGACACCTCTAAAGAATCGGCGTCCGCAGGACGACTCGCTAACCTGGGCTTAGCTGCCTTATCCTTGCGCTTCTTCGAAGCGACGCCGGAGCATCCGACGGCATATTATAATTGCACCGCTTCAAGACTAACCTGGCACAATCCAACCTTCTCTTAATAGTGCTTATTGAATCTAGCACAAAAGCGACACCCAACAACGCCGTGCTCAGGCCCTAAACAAGGAATACACAAAGTATGATAATCTCTACGTGCTATCTGTTTCCCACAAGAAATACAGTCATTCACTTTTTCTGACATCCGTAAACCACTGAGGCAAGAAAAACTAAAATATTCCCAACGGGTACTTAGCCAACTTTGACTCGGTCTGAAACTCCGAATTGAATTTCAGAACGCCGAACGGCACTTGCAACGCTGCTTCTGCATCGGACCATGCGGCAAAAAAGACTGAGGATATGACGTCGGTCATGCGCATTTGTACCCTGACGTCCTGATGTCAGTCTAATGCGCCTTGACCGACGTCAGCCTTATACTTTGATATTCGGGCCGACCGAGGACAGCGGACTACCCCAAGTGTAAGGACTGCAGCAATGTGAGATGAAGAACATCATGCTGGAGTGATAGGTTCCTGACCCAGAGACTCCCCAGACTCTGGAATAGATTGCCCATACATGTCAAGCAGAGTGCCTCTTTGGCCCTCTTCAAAAGGAACCTTGACGATAGGATGGGAGAAAGGAAATTCACCCCGGGGATCACGGCAGTAGCCCTGCTAGACAGGGGTCCAGGGAAATAAATAGTGTGGGAAAAAATAGCCAAGGAATTGTTATGGCTAGGCTTGTATAGGCCCTAGGGCTGATAGCCTAGTACCAACCTATGAACCACAACAGTAAAACCAAAGGAAGCTCTGCTCCGGGAGACCATATCCACCTTGTAATGAGAGATAAAAGTGTGAGGGTTTGCCCAAGTGGCAGCTGCACAGATGGAGTCTATGGGCAACCTAAACTGAAAGGCTACAGAAGTGGCTAATGCTCTAGTGGAATGACCATTTGGTTTAGCTGATGGCTCTATTTCGCAACTGATAAATAAAGGCAACAGTATCAGATAACCATCTGGATAAGGTCACCTTAGAAACTGGTAGGCCTTGTTTGTTGAAATCATAAGAAATAAATAACTGGTCTGACTTTCTTAGTTCCTTAGTTCTATGGCGGTAAAAACACAATTGTCTGTGCACATCTAATTGGTGGAGCTTGTATTCTACCTTGTTGCTGTGATTAGGAAAGAAAACTGGGAGCTCTATGGATTGATTTAAATTGTTCTCTGAGCAGACTTTAGGAATAAAGGATGGATTGGTCCTCAAAGAAACTCTGTCCTTGTGAAACACCAGGTAAGGAGGACAAACACACAGTGCTTGATGTTCTGAGACACGTCTAGCTGAAGGGATAGCAACCAGAAAAAGTGTCTTCCAAGAAAGAAATTTTACGGAACATGATGCTGCCGGTTCAAAGGGAGGCAAAATTAAAGAAGCTAAAACTAAATTGAGATCCCAAGGAGGAGGAGGACCTCGAACTGGGGGTCTAAGAAGAGATGTTCCTCTCATAAAGGCCTTGCAGAGCTTATGAGACATTATGCTAGAATTACACATACCGATATGAACATTAGAAATGGCAGCTAGTTGTACTCTAATGGTAGCGTAAGCCGCACCAGACTGAAAGAGCTGTGCTAGAAATTCAAGAATTTCATGGACTGGTGCTGAGAAAGAATCCAAATTTCTAGATTCTGCCCAGTAAGAAAACCATTTCCCATTTACTAGCATACGTTTTCCTCGCAGTAGACATATGTGAGGAAACAATAATATCACGGACTGCTGGGAAGATATTGGAAAGCCTGGCTAAGGTTGGAAGTGGAGTAACCAAGCTGTGAGCTGGAGAGTTTGAAGGGATTGGTGCAACCCGCCTGATTGATGAATCAGAAGATCTGGAACTAGGTCCAGAATCCACGGCTGATCCAGAAGGTGGAGGTGCAGGAACGGAAACCATATCTGTTAAGACCAATATGATGCAATGAGGATCATTTTGCAATCCAACGATTTTGCTTTCTGTATGAGTCTTGGGAAAGGGGGGAAAAAGTGTAAAGGGGTCCCTGAAGTCAATTGTGGACTAGAGCATCTCTGGGTATATGACCTGGAAGAGGAAAGTAGGGAGAAGTAGCTGCTGCATTTGTTGTTGAGAGGAATGGCAAATAGGTCGCAGCAAGGCTGTCCCCATTTGTGGAAGATGAGATCCGCAACTTCCTGATTCAGAGAACACTCGTGAGGCATGAGGATAGCTCTGCTGAGCCTGTCCGCTATGACGTTGGATTTCCCAGGGATGTGCGTTGCTATCAGAAAACGTTGGGAGGAAATCGCCCAATGCCACAGTCTGAGTGCTTCTCGACACAAGGGGTAAGACCTGGTCCCGCCCTGTCTGTTGATGTACCACACCACTGACATGTTGTCCGTTTGGATTGCTATGGTCCTGGAAGGAAGGGAGTCTTGAAGGGCTTGCAACGCTAGGAGCACTGCTCTCATTTCTAGAACATTGATATGCAGATGGTACTCGTGAGGTTGCCAAGGGCTTTGGACTGTCTTGCCTAGATAATGCACCCCCCCCACCCTATGAGGAAGGCGTCTGTGGTCACTGTGGCTACCGGAGGGGGTTGTATGAAAGGTCTGCCCTGAATTACTAGTGGGAAGACCATCCACCAAGAAAGATGCCTTTTGCATGTTTCTGTGATCAGAATCATGTGAGACATGGGAAGTTCCTGGAAAGACCACTGCGTGAAAAGAAGCCACTGAAGGATTCTCATGTGGAAACGCACTAATGGGACAAGAAGAATGGCAGCTGCCATGGAGCCTAGAGCTTGGAGGACATATCTGACTTGAATCCTTTTGTTCTGCATTAGAATTAACACTTGTTGACGAATAGTGTAAACTCTTTCCTGTGGTAATCCTGCAAACATTTCTTTTGTGTTTAATTCTGCTCCTATGTATGTGATAGACTGACAGGGCAACAAGGCAGATTTTTCGAAATTTACTGTAATGCCTAGTTGAGTGCATGATGTGATTGTATAATCCCGTGCCTCTAAGAGTTGATGCCTTGTGGTAGCAGTCAGGAGCCAGTCTAGATAGGGAAACACCTGGGATCCTTGACGCCTCAGGTGAGCATTGACTACTGCCATACACTTGGAGAACACCCTGGGGCTGAGGTGAGACCAAAGGGCAGAGCTCTGAACTGGTAATGACTGGCCCCAACCCAGAAGCGAAGAAATCTCTTGGAGCGTCTGTCCACTTGATATGGTAGTACGCGTCATGAAGATCTATCGAGCACATCCAATTGTCCTGACCCAGAAAAGGGAAAATGAACTGCAGTGTCACCATCCGTAACTTTTCTTTTTGTACAGATTTGTTCAATCTGCTGAGATCCAGTACTGGTCTCCAGTCCCCGGTCTTTTTTGGTACTAAAAAGAAACTCGAGTAAGTGGTCTGCAGGGACTTCTTGAATGGCTCTTTTTTCTAGCAGTCATGAAACTTCTGTGACTGCTTGATCCCTTATAGATTGGGTGGGACATCTGGGATGGGCTTTCTTGATTCTATGGGAGATTGATGGAAGGGAATTTTGTAACCTCCAGGTATAATGGATAGTACCCATCTGTCTCTTGTTATATTTTGCCAGGCTTTTGGGTACAGCGAAAGTCTTCCCCCGACTGCCTCCAGAGGTGAGCAGTCGGGCAACCCTTCACGGATGCTGGAAGGGCTTGGCAGAGAAGGTTTCTCTGTCACCCTGGTTTTGTAGTCCCCCTCTGACACAAGGGCGGCATCTGTTACTGTTGTTTCCCCCTCAAACCCTGGGGGAAAAATCACCACGTGTGTCAGGCAAGGGTCCCTGGGATTTTCGGAACCACATCTTTCTGCTCTTCTGACCCTTGGGATAAGGTCTGGAAGGGGTGGAAAAATGGACTCCCACAACAGAGAGAGTCTTGCCTTCCTGCTCACACCTGGTCAACGTGTCTTTCACCTGAGGCCCAAAGAGAAAGGAGCCATCAAATGGAGTATTGGTGAAGGACGCTCAAAAGGGTTCCGCAAACGGACACAGTCGCATCCAAGCATGTCTCCTGAGAGCCATACCTGTCCCTGCGGCTCTGCTTACTCCATCGGCTGCATAGGAAATCAGCCTCATGGAGGAGTTGACAATGGAATTATGAGTCGCAAGCTGAGAAGCTACTTTGGCTGGTGCTCCCCTCAGCTGTAGGATCTTGAAGGGCATCTCCAAGCTCTTTCAGGAGATCCCTTTGAAGACGTGTAAAATGGCATAGACAGTTCAGGGACCTCACTGAAAAGGTCGCTGAAGCAAACATTCACTTTCCATATCTGTCCATTGTCTGGGAGACTTTGTTTGGAGGATGAACAGATGAAGAGGTTTCTGCTAACTCTTTTTTGGTGGCTGCTGCTACCACCATGGCATCAACGGGCATACCTTTGGAGAGGAAATGTTTGTCCTGGGGGGCTGTAATAAATTTGTTTGGTCTCCTTGGAGTAGGTTCCACAGAATCTGGAGCTGACCAAGCCTTTCGAGCCACTACAACATGAGTGGATTGAAAGGAGGAGATACCCAGGAGGTGGAAGGTCAGGAAATGAATGCATCCAGGTATACAGACTCATCCTCGGTAGGGGCAAGGGAAGTCCAGTCCTTCCTCTGTCTAAGCATTTCAAGTATGTCCGAAAAGGAAACATCTTCAGAGGGGGACCTTGGGGACCCTTCCGATTCATCTTCGTCTGTAACTGAAGTGACAGACTCAGGGGAGTCCATGTGCTTCCTCTTGCACTACTTCTTCCGGGGAGGCTCTTCCGAGTTACCAGGAGAGGCTTTGGAAGAAGCGGGATCACCCAATGGGGTGTCCTGGGGCATAGGTTCCCAACGCTTGGGGGTCTGGAGGAGGAGTAGAGGTTGGAACAGACAACATGAGGGGAAGAGCTGATGGAGCTGGCAGTAGAGCTATTTCGGGGGACAGCACACTCCGCATGACTTCGAAGGCGTCCCGACCTCTAGGCAGAGAAAGCTCCGGCTATGAAGAAACAGGAGTCTTTCGCTGTGTCGAGGGTGACGGCTCCGAGGCTGATGTTGGAGCAGAGCTCACTTGCGCCGAAGCTCCAAGGGGGAGAACGGGGTCGGACAAGGGTCTGATGCCACTCCCCCCTCCCCCCCCCTACGAGCTGACGAGAGAGCCCCGGCGCCCAGATCCTTCGATAGAAGGTACAATCAAGGTAATCGGAGCCATTGTCGGAACTGGAGAGATGATGATCGGTGCCAACGATTCTACTACCTGCAGATCCATGGTCTCCGGCTCAGAGCTAAATGTAGTCGGAGGAGAAACAGAAAAAGAGGCGGTTAGCAGACACCTGTTGAGGTGGGCTGGACAGAATTTTTGCCAGTGCCTGTGACGTAAGCAGCCTACTTGCTACTCTCTCCACATCATGATCCGATAATCTAGAGGATCGAGAGGAGTGGGAAGAATGATGGCTACATTCACTCTGTAACAAGGGTGATTGAGGTGCCGAGTGAATGGACTCCAAGGACTGGAGACCTCAGTCTCTTATGGCTCTGAGACTGCTCCGAAATAGCAGATGGAGCCAACGGAGGAGTTGCCTTGTCGGTGCCAAATGGAATGGACATATTTGCTTGGTCAAGTAAAGGAGTCGGCTTCGAAGGTGGAGCTGACAGCTTTGCAGACTTAGGGGATTTCGCTGGCCGAGTACTTTTAGCCGGAGAATCATGAGGCTTCAATAATCCCCAAAGGATTAATTTGTTTTTGCGCTGCTGCAGGATCCTTGGACTAAAAGCTTGACATACAGAACAGAAGTCCTGCAGGTGAACAGCACCCAAACGATATACACAACTAGTGTGCCCATCTGTCAGAGACATTTTCTGATAGTATGAGTCATACTTTTTAAAGCCGGATACCTTGGTATCTTTAGACATTTTTACTAACAACCACAACAATAAGAAAAAGCTACACTACACAACTAAGAAACAAATAGTCTTTTTTTGGGGGGGGCACACTCTCTAATTTAAACAAGTTCAGGGGAAACAGAAGGTCTGCAAGTTATGGAGCGACGGCCAACAAAGCTAAAACACACAAGAAGCGATAAGGGATAAAGTAATATATAAACAAAAACTTGACAATTTTTTTTTAAGAACAACAAATATAATAGAAAAATCTATACTAAGCCTGAGCCAGTAACGAAGCAACCTCGCAGCTGAAGCGGCAAACGAGATCTGGGTAGCTGACGCTGGGCATTCTGGGATAAGGGGTAGCCTCGAGGCAGTAAACAGCTCTCGAGCTATAGAATATGACCAAGTTGGAGCCAAGGATCGGCTCCGAACCCAAACAGCAAGAACGAAGGCGAGATGGACAACTTAACATCGTAATTAAAAGTCACATCACAGTCATTAAAAGAAGTAGTTATGTACTCACCATAACGTTCCATCTGAGTAGTTAGACCTCTTTTGTCAGCAATCTGTGTGTTACGGATCCGAGCCGGCAGCTTACCAAGCTAAAGATACAAGCTCCAAGCTCCTCCCCCTTACCCATACTACACTGCAACCGCCTTCCAATCCTCAGATCAAGTTTGCCACCCATTACGTGACACACAACAACCTAAGACACCAACAACCTGACCCAAACACATTCACCAGGCTCATCAAACTCAGGACATCGAGCCCAAACAGAGAAATAACCACCAAGGTCAGGGGGAAGGAGGGAGGGAAGGTTGCTGACAAATGAAGTCTAACTACTCAGATGGAACGTTATGGTGAGTGCATAACTTCTTTATCTGAAGTAGTTAACTTCATTTGATCATAGGTTCATAGGTTCATACAAGGCTATCTGCCCTAGGGCATTTATAAGCCTAGCCAGAATGTGCTTGGCTTTCGCCACCCATTTTAAATTTATTTTGCTATGCCCTTTTTCGAGGCTGGTATACTGTGCCTCTGTCTAACAGTGACACAGAAGTGATACCCGGGGTAAACCTACGATCTCCCATCCACTCATCAAGATTCCTCTTGAAGAGAGTCAATGAGGGACTCTGCCTAACCTGGACTGGGATTTTATTCCAGAGTGAAGGGAGCCTCTGGGTTATGAATCTGTCCCTCCAGCATGTCCTATTTATTTCAGTGCTGAGGTTCAAGTCTCTCGAGCGCGTAGCTCGATGGGATTTGGATTTTCTGAGGTGCAGCATGTCCATTAATTCCGAGTTGGACATGGCTTTATATGTCAGGCACAGATCGCCTCTGAACAGGCGGTATGCCACTGAGTAGAGCTGGAGTTTCTTTAACCGGGCAGCATATGGCATCTGTTTGAGCCCTTTGATCCTCTTGGTGAGGTACTTTTGGGGTCTTTCCAGTTGCTGCAGGTGTCTGGTAAGGTACATCCCAAAAGGGGCATTGTACTCAATTATGGGCCTGATGAGGGGATGAGTAAAAGGCACAATGACGTCCCCTGATCTAGATGTGAATCCCTTCATGATTAGGTGGGCTATATAAAATGTTTTTCTAACCACTTTGGCCACGTGGTTGTCAAATGAGAGACTGCTATCAACTTGGGTCCCCAGGTCCCTAATTACTTCTTCTGTACTTAATGGATTACCACCTATGTGGTAATTTGTGGGCACTTAGTTTTCGCCAAAGGGGATGACTATACACTTTTTGGCATTTAGCTTGAGGCCATGGCTCTGACACCAGTTGTCTGTTTCTATGAGGCCCTTTTGGAGGATGCTTGTGTCGGCTGGAGAGTCGATTATGGCGCCCAGTTTGCAGTCATCTGCGAACTTGGTCAGCCACAGTCCTTCCGTGTTGGCCTGTACCTCCGAGAAATATATACCGAACAAGAGAGGTCCCAGGACTGAGCCTTGTGGGACACCACTTGTAACTGGTTTGGAGTCTGACATGGCTCCAGCAATTCTAACCATGTGGGTTCTGTCCTTGAGCGAGTTTGCAATCCATCTAGTGACATAGGGGTTTATATTTAAGCTGGTGAGCTTATCTATAATGCCTGAGTGGGGTATTGTATCGAAGGATTTTGCAAGGTCCAGGTAGGCTGTGTGGACCACCTTCCCCTCGTCAATGGCCTTGGTGACTGTTTCAAAGAAATCAACCAGGTTTAAGAGGCAGGATCTGCCCTTAACAAAGCCGAACTGGGTAGGATCCAGTGTTTGTAGGTCCCCAATATCTTTATTTATGAGGTCCATGATGATCCTTTCCATAGCTTTGCAGACCAAGCTAGTCAGTCTTATGGGGCGATAGTTTCCAGGATCCGTTGAGGCACCTCCTTTATGGAGAGGGACCACTGTTGCTGTACGCCACTCTTTGGGCACATATCCTGTAGTAAGGCTGAGATTGAACAGTAGTTTTATGTTTGGGTTTAGCTCTTCTTGGAGTTCATGTAGGACGCAGCCCGGGACACCGTCTGGTCCCATTGATGCTGTGTTTTTTGCTTTGGAGAGGGCGGCTCTTACCTGAGCATCTGAGATGTCAGGGGCAGCACTCTGCTGGGATAGATATTTGCCCTTTGGTGGGGAGGTGGGGAGAAGTTTGCTGAACCTGTCAGCTAGGATGTTGGCAATGTCTGTGGGTTTGGTGTATTTTTTGTCATTTTGGACTAATTCTGAGCATATCTGGGAATTCTCACCCAGGTTCCTAACATAACTAAAGAAAGCCTTGTCATTATCCTTAGTGTCCTGTGCAATTTTTCTCTCAAGCTGGCCTTAGACAATTTTATGTGTGCCCGTAGTTTTTTGCTAATACTGATCAGTGATGCCTTCCCTTTTTGGGATTTTGCTCTATCATTTAGTAGCTTCCTCCTTCTATTGTATAGTTTGTTTATGGCTGGGGTCCACCAGACAGGACGTCTGCCTTTGGAGGATTGGGTCTTGGTTTTATTTGGGATCGTGCATGACCCATGCATTCCTGAAGGTGTTCATAGAATGCGTTTATAAAGGATTCTGCGGTCTGGGACGATTTTCCACAGGCCCGGGGCTTTGAAGGATTCCACCTCAGTTTTGAGGAGTGTGAAATTTGCTTTAGAGAAGTTTTTCACTGTGGTTTTCTGGGCAGGGGTGGGGTCGGGATGTGAATATCCAGTGAGATTAGTTTATGGTCTGATCTTACCAGTGAGGGATACACTTCTGGTCTGGAGCATAGAGTCCCCATGTTGGTGATGATCAGGTCCAGTATGTTTTCCCCTCTTGTGGGAGTGGTAACAAGTTGTTCCATAGCATTTCAGTTTATAAATTCTAGGAACCTTTGGGCTAGGGTGTTGGAGCTAGAGTAATGCTCCCAGTCTATGTTTGGGTAGTTGAAGTCGCCCAATATAATGGTGTTTGGAGAGACCTTCATATTTTCCAGTGTTCTCAGGAAGGCCGAGTGGGGTTCCTGGGTTTGGGAGGGTGGTCTGTAGCAGGCTATAAACTGGAACGCAGTTTTACCCACGGTTAGTTGCACATGGATAGTCTCTGATGCTTCGTGCTTTGCCACCAACCTGGAGGTGTGGGTATCTTTGATGAATATCGATACTCCCCCTCCTTTTGTGGTTCGGTCCAAGTTTTGGGGCCGAAAAGCATGGTATGAGGTATAACCTGGTAGTGCTGGGGTGCTCTCGGGAGCCCTGAACCAGGTTTCTGTTACTTCACAGATATCGATGTTCTCCATGCTAAGGAGAGTTTCGAGTGCATGCATCTTGAGGTTTAGACTTCTGGTGTTGAGTAGCATTACTCAGTTTCTTATCCCTTGTGATACCTATGGAGGTGGGTTTGTCTTTTGAGCCTTGCCTAAAAAGGCAGTATGGGGTAGCAAGAGCCTTTGCCAATATCCGAAAGCCCAGGGGTGACAGGTGCAAGCCGTCCCTAGCGAAGCATTGTGGCTTGTCGAGCATATCATCCCAAGCTGACAGGCATTGGATCCCCTTTGAATGACACCAGTACTTAAGCCAATTGTTGAAATTGATCATCTTGTCTTCATATTGTGGCATCATTCTTGGTGAGGGTAAGATGCTACTCAAGGTCAGGGTCATACCGGCCTGGGCTACATGCTCAGAGAGCTCCTTTATGTCTCTTTTCATGTAGTCCAGGGAGGTACGTCTCAGGTCATTCACACCAGCATGGACAATGACTGAGTCATATTTGTACTTGCCTTGGAGTGACCTGAGTGCTTGTGTTATGTGGCGGATCCTAGCGCCCGACAGGCTGCTCACCGTGACCCTCTCCTTGTTCAGCCTGGTGAGCGGGACGTCAGTGTGCCTGACGATAGAGTCACCTATTACAAGTGTATCAGGTGTGTTGTTTAGTCTTAAGGGCTGTGACTGTTCGGCACACTGGCTTTGTGAGATATGTGTTGCACATGTTTTGTTTTGGGGTAGCGGCTGCTTGGCTGTCTGCTTTGGAGGTCTCTGCTGCTTCGGCATATCTTTATTTAGAGCCTCCGAGTATGTTTTTGTGTGATTACGTGTTTGGTTTGCTGTCGTGGTAGGTCTATGTGAGACTGGAATTGTAGTGAGTGTGGTTTCCTTCTCCTCCTGACTGGTTATGCCAGTACTGAGTTGAGAGAGCTTAGCCACCAGTTTGGCTATATGGTTGCATCTCTCACATGTGTTGGAATTTGTTGGGAGGAGGAGAGGGTTGTCTGTGTACATGAGGCAGTTGTAACATTGCCTCAAGATTCCCAGATTCACCAGCTGGACCGGAGAGGAGATTGACAACTGACCTTTGGACATGCTAGAATAATATTGGGAATTCCTTAATTGAAACCAGGGCCAGTGAGGAGTGAGGGTGTAGTGCTTTTAATTTTTAGTGCTGACTTATACAATTGCTTTAGTGAGCAAGTGCCAGGTAACTTAAATGCAAAAACGACAAATAGTAACTTTCTTTCAAGTGAAACAAGGAAATAAGTACAGTAAGCAATGCAGGTATCACTAGTGATCCACAGAAGCACTGAGAAGCCGCGTATTGGGTGGAATTAGCGTTCCAGGGAAATAACAAGCAAACAAACAACAAGCATATAAACAAAGCTAGATTCAGCAGGCCTGGATCTAGTCTATGCTACAGCAAACAAGGTGTACCAATTTCAGTAAGATACAGTTCAAATATTCAGGCACTATAAACCTTTAACCAGAAATTCCCAGCTCAGAAGGGCAGAGTCCAGCCTCTTCTCCAACAAGAGTGCAGACCACAAACCTTCTTAATGTAAAATAACTGGCCTGAAGCCCAAGTGCTTAAACCAGAACTAATACACTAAGAATAACAGACACTGGGCTCTCAATCAGCAGTTCCCAACTTAGAAGGATGAAAGCTACCTGTCCTGCCACCACAGTGCATGCCACAAACCTTCCTAATGTAAAACAACTGGTCTGAAGCCCAAGTGCTTAATCCAAAGACTTAGAATGATAGCTACACTTTAATCAAGTTACTACCAAGCAGTAATAAATACAATTGAATACTTTAGAGAATGCCTGGATTAGTGCTCAAGTTACACAAACAAAGCTAGATCCAGCAGGCCCGAATCCAGTCTATGCCACAGAAAACAAGGCGCACCAACTTCAGTAAGAAGCAGTTCAGATATGCATGCACTATAAGCCTTTAACCAGAAATTCCCAGCTCAGAAGGGCAGAGTCCAGCCTCTCCTCCCACAAGAGTGCAGACCACAAACCCTCTTAATGTAAAATGACTGGCCTGAAAGCCCAAGTGCTTAAACCAGAATTAATACACTTTTAGAATAACATACACTGAGCCCTCAATCAGCAGTTCCCAACCTAGAAGGATGTAAGCTACCTGTTCTGCCACTACAGTGCAGACCACAAACCCTCTCAGTGCAAAACAACTGGTCCGAAGCCCAAGTGTTTAAACCAAAAGGCTTAGAATGAGTTACACCAAGCAGTAATAAATACAATTGAGTACTTTTAAGATGATGCAAAAGTAAAAAAAAGTAGGTAGAAACACAAGTACAGTAAAAGCAGATGAAATTTTTTTTTTTTTTTTTCCTGAACAAGTGCTGAGATCAAAGAAACAGATTTGAGTGCTGAAACTAGAAAACTGGCTAATTATAAGAAAAAAAACTAAGCTAGAAGGCTTCCCTCCAACACAGAAGGGCTTGGAGGCTCAGAAGCCTACAAATAGTCTATACCACTTCACAGGAAAGGCAGGAAACAAGCTTAATTTTTTTTTTCTGTTTCCCAGATGCTCTCTTTGTACACAGTAGGAGTGCCTGAAATCAGAATATGATCTCACTGCACTCAGTTGAGTGAGCAAATGAGATGGGCCCAGAAGGAGTATCCAAACACATCATCAACCTGTGGGACAGAGTCCACAGCTACCAAAAATTTTGGGAGGTCCTTAAGGAAGGATATTCTGCAGCACTGCAGAGCCAAAGGAAGCCTTTCCTCTAGACACCATATCTAGCTTATAAGGAGTAATAAAAGTGTGAAAGGAGAGCCAGGTAGCTGCTGAACAAATATCATCCAGAGAAACTAGACCAGAATGCAGCAGAAGTAGCCATAAAATGGGTAGAGAGGGCTATGAGGATAACCCTGCTCCTCAATAGATGAGCTTTCTGTAAAAATTTTTTCACGCGAGGAAGCGGTGAAAAAGCATAAAGAAGACCAGGTAGCCAAGCATGGACAAGAGCGTTACTGGGGACTTCCTCCATCGGGGGAATCAGAGCAAAAATCTCACTGTACTTCACGTTGGACGGCGATGCAAAGAAATTGCAGGAAGACTGACTCCACCTGAGGAAGACCTGTTCCGCTACATAAGGGTTGAGACCACTTGTAAGACGAAAGGATAGTCCTGCTCAATTTGTCTGCCATAATGTTGGACCTACCCAGGATGTGCGTTGCTATCAGAAAATAGTTGGTGGAGATCGCCCATTCCCACACTCTAATGGCCTATCGACAAAGTGGATAGGACCTGGTTCCCCCCATTTATTGATGTACCAGATCACTGACCTATTCTCTGACTGGATCACAATAGTTCCCAGAGGAAGAGAGGTATGAAGGGCCTGCAGCGCTAAAAGGACTGCTCTCATCTCTAGAACATCAATAAGCAGAACTGTCTTGTTTGGGATCCACGTGCCTTGGACAGTCCTGCCTGAGCAATACCCCCCCCCCGACCTAAGCAGGAGGCATCTGTGGTCACCGTGGCTTGGGGTGGAGGTGTAACAAAGGGGCGTCCTTCTCGCAGATCCTGGGATTGAAGCCACCATGAGAGAAGCTTTGCACACTTTGCTTAGAGGAATCGGAAAGTCTAGAGACCGATATAGTAGAGACCGCTGAACTTGTAATGTCCACTGTAACACTCATATGCAGACATGCACAAGGAAACAGATTTATAGCTGTTGCCATGGACCCTAGGGCTCTCAAGACTAACTCCGCTGGGGGTGCAGGAGTGTGAAAGAGCGCCAAAACATGAAGGGCCACGCTGTGAAGTCTGTCTGGGGTCAAAAATATCCTGGCCTGAAGAGAATTTATTCTTGCCCCTATGAAGTCTAGAATTTGAACAGGTTGAAGAGAAGACTTTGAGGTTTATTGTGATACCCAGCCGAGTCGACAACTGAAGAAATAAATTTCTGGCTAGTACAAGTTGATGCCTGGTGGGGGCGGTGAGAAGCCAGTCCAGGTACGGAAAGACCTGAATGCCCTGAAGCCTCAGGTGGGCCGCTACAACTGCCATGACCTTTGGTAAACACCCTGGAGGCTGTGGTGAGACTGAAAGGTAGGACCCTGAACTGGTAGTGACTGGCTCCTAGCCGAAAGCAGAGGAGCCACCTGGATCGCCTGTCCATCAGGATATGGTTATATGCATCCTTGAGGTCTATTGAGCACATCCAGTCTTCCTCCTGCAAGAACGGCAGGATGGATTGTAAAGTGACCATCCGGAACTTCTCCTTGGCAATGGACAGGTTCATAGTGGATAGGCTGAGAACCAGCCTTAAGTCCCCAGTCTTTTTTGGCACCAAAAAGAAAGTACAGTTTTGTACTTACCATAAATGTAGATGTTCAAGTGTTCACCCTGCTGCAGTCATCACACTTGGGTTATCCTGCTGTCAGTCGGTCCTGCAGTCAGCCTGAATTCCAAAGTCTTGGTCCGGCGTCGGTTGCTGTCGCTTCTTCCCTGACATCAGTGCGCCAGGGGTATACAAGAGGCATCCAACGCAATTTTCTTCAGTTTTTCTTGCCCCAGATGTCAGGTGCCCCCAATAGGTAGGCAAAATATAGGATAGAGTGGCATAGATAAGTTCAGCTAGTACAGAGGGGATGGAAGGAGGGTAACCTGGACTGCAGCAGGGTGAACACTCGAACATCTACATTTATGGTAGGTACAAAACTGTACTATGTTCATCGTGTTACCCTGCTGCAGTCATCACACTTGGGTTGAATCCCAAAGCTAAGGATGGGACGTGGAGTTAAACAAGGTTAGAAGAAGCTAGTAGGCCCTGCAAAACTGCAGTGGCAAAACCAGCTCTAGTCTTAGAATATAGAGGTAAGTGATAGTGTTTGGTGAAGGTGTGCACTAGACTCCAAGTTGCAGCTTCCAGAATATCCTTGGTTGGCACTCCCCTGAGAAAGGCTGCTGATGTAGCTGTAGCCCTGGTGGAGTGGGACCTAATGTTAGCAGGTATCGGTTTCCCATGATGCATGTAGCAGAAACGTATGCAATGCCCTACCATTTAGAAATGGTCTGTTTTGAGATAGCTTTTCCTTGTGATCCTGTAGCATAGGCTACAAAGAGCTGGTCAGTTTTTTCTGAAAGCCTTAGTTTTATCCAAGTAGTAACGCAATTGCCTGTGAATGTCCAAAGAGTGCAGGAGTCTTTCTCCTTTGTTTTGGGGATTTGGGAAAAAGGTGGGCAAATGAATGGTTTGGTTAAGGGCCACACTGGATACCACCTTTGGCATAAAGGAAGGGTTAATTCATAGAGAGACACTGCCTTGATGAAAAATGAGGAAAGGCTCCACTGCCATTAGTGCCTGTAGCTCAGAGACTCTTCTAGCTGAGGTTATTGCTAGTAGCAGGGCAGTTTTCCATGAAAGAAATTTTAGATCAGCTGAAAAAGCTGGCTCAAAGGTGTAAGCTTTTCCAGAACAAAGTTGAGATCCCAAGTAGGTGTTGGTGCTCTCCTTGGCGGTCTTATGTTCTTAGCCCCTCTGAGGTACTGTCTTAGGAGTGGATGTGAGAATAAAGGAAGATCCGTGTTGTAATGAGCTGAAATTGCTGAGGCGTGGATCTTGATAGATGAAAAGGAAAGTCCTTTGTGCAACATCTCAGTTAAATATTGTAGAATCTGAGGAATGTTTGGATCCAGTGGATTTTGGCCTTTAGCCTGGTTCCAGGCGCAAAATCTTTTCCATTTGTCTGAATAGGTTTTCCTGGTGCTGGCCTCTTGGCCTCCAGAATGACATCCATAACAGCTTTGGATAGAGGTGTTGGCTGGTTGTTTAGATAATTTGCCATGCAGCCAAGTTTAAAGTCTTGAGCTGGCTATGTAGAATCTGACTCTCGCTGGGTGAGCAGGTGAGGAATCTGTGGTAAAATCCTGGTGGGCCATGGGCCATGTTCCTTAGAAGTGGATACCAATGCTGGCGTGGCCAGTCTGGTGCAATGAGTATCATTTGTGGCCTCTCTAATCTGACTTTCAGCAGTACCTTTGCTAGAAGAGGCAGTGAAGTAAAGGCATACACTGTTAATGTTTTCCAAATGAATGAGAGGGTGTCCACTCTCTAAGCTTGTGGATGGAATGTCCTTGTGCAAAATCTTTGAAGTTGGTAGTTTTGGGGGCTTGCAAACATATCTATGTCTGGGCATCCACATTTTTGAGCTATCATTGCAAATACTTGTGGATCTAGTTTCCACTCGTGTGGATCCATGATGTTTCTGCTTAGGTCGTCTGCCAATATGTTTTTCTTTCCTGGCAGGAATTGTGCTTGTAATTGAACCTGGTAAGACAGTGCAGTGTTCCACAAGGTCAATGCTTGCCTGCATAGAGGGTAGGAATGTGTGCCCCCTTGCTTGTTTATGTACCACATTACTGTGGTATTGTCCGTCTTTATTATCAGTTGTCCTGGGTGTAAGAGGTCCTTGAAAGCTGTTAGGGCATTCTGTACTGCTAGCATTTCTTTTTGATTGATATGCAGATGCCTCTGATCTGTAGTCCATTTGCCCTGAATGCACTTGTTCTGCCATGTGTGCTCCCCAGGCATAGTCCGATGCATCTGTTGTCATAGTTTGCCTGGTTGTGGGTAAGGTGAAAGGCTGACCCTTGTTGAGGTGACATGCCTGTGCCCACCATAGAAACTCCTGTTGAAGGCAGGGAATGAGTGGTATCATTGTTTCCAAGCTGTGGCTGTGCTGAGTCCATACGCTTTTCATGTACCATTGTAATTTCCTCATATGCAGTTTTGCAAATGGTATTAGTAGTATGCAAGATGCCATGAATCCCAAGGCCTGCAGAATTTTTCTTGCAGGTAGTTGGGTCTTTGTTGCCATTATTTTGAAATATTGAGTCAGCTGTTGTTGCTTGTGTGGCGTGAGATAAGCCATCTGGTCCATTGTATTCAAGCTGGCACCCAGGAATATTATGTTTTGTGAGGACACTAGTTTTGATTTCTTTTCGTTTACTGTGTACCCTAGGCAACTTAGAAGGTGTTTGGCAAATGCCAGATGCTTTAAAAGAATGTCCTTGCTTTCTGCTTGAATAAGGCAGTCGTCCAGGTATGGGTATATTTGAATTCCTCTTTGTCTGCAGTATGCAATTACTGGTGACAGTTATTTGGTGAAGACCCTGGGCGCAATAGATAAGCTAAAGGGCAGTGCAGAGAATTGATAATGCGTTGAACCTGCAATGAAGCAGAGGTATCTTCTGCAATTTTGTCCGATAGGGACATGCAGGTATGCCTCCTTGAGGTCCAACGTTACTAGCCAAGCATTCTTGCCCAGCATGGGAAGAAGCTGCTGTAGTGTTAGCATCTTGAATTTTGGTACTTGCAGATAGGTGTTCAGAACTGAAAGATCCAGAACGGGTCTCCATGCTTTGCCCTTTCTTGGGACTAGAAAGAGTCTTGAGTAAAATCCTTGTCTTTGCTCCTGTGTAGGCACCTGTTGAATGGCTCTCATGTCCATGAGAGCTGTAATTTGTTTTTGTGCCTCTGCCCATTGATTTTGTGGCAGGTTTGGCATTCCTTTTATCCTTGGTAAGGTATGAAAGTGGAATCTGTATCCTTGAGAGACAATGTTTAGGACCCATTTGTCTTTTGTGATGATGTGCCAGTTATCTTCAAAAAATGCTAATTTTCCTCCCAAGGGAGCTGCCAGGAGAGATCTGCTTGGTAGTTTGAGGATTGAGTCATTGTGTTTGTCTTCTTCTAGCTTGGGGCCTGTCTTCTCCTCCTTTCTGAGTAGCAGTACCCCATTGGCGAGGTTTGTAAGGGCCTTGTGACTGACCTCTGCCCCTTGGGCGTCTGTATTTGCCCCTCTGTGATCTGTCAGAAGCTGGAAAGGACCATTTTTTTGTTGGCCAAAACGAGGGGGTTGTACCTGCAAAAAATCCTTGACCGTCTGCATAGACTTTGCCTTATCCTCCATTTTCTTTAAAACCTCTTCTGCTTTGACACCAAATAATACATCCTGCTGTAAAGGTGCATCCAATAATTTTGCTTTAACATGACCAGGAAGGGTTTGTTCTTTTAATCAAGCATGTCTACGTATGACAGAGCCAGTAACAGCTGCTCTCTACAGGAAGCTTCCAATGAATCAAATCCGCATTGTAAAGTATGTTTGCCCACCTGTTCAGCTGCATGCAACAGATCCTGCATTTCCTTGAATTCAGACTGTTCAGTATGTGTGCTCATTTTTTGTTTTAATTGAGACATTAGGAATTGCTGACATTTCAGCATGTGAAACTGACAATTTAATGCTCTCATAGCCAGAGTTGCTGAGGTGTACATTTTCTTTCCCCATCTATCTAGGGCTCTGGAATCCCTTTCAGAGGGCACAGGACGTTTAGCCATAGAAGCTTTAGCTCCCTTAGGACCCTGGGAAATTGTTTCTGGGTCAGCCACAGGGCTTTTATAAAGGAATTTGTGTGAGTTAGGTACTCTGTAGTATGTCTGGTTTGGCTGGAGCAGGAGGTAGAGAGTCTGGATTTCGACTAGACTCCAAGTAAACATCATCCACAATATCTAAAACTGGAAGGATAGCAAGAGGTCTGTGCTGGGGTAGTAAAAGGAACCCTCGGAGCCTTTTCTTAGAATCAGAGTAGCCCTGGCCTTCCCAGTGGAAATGTTCCCTCATGGTATGTAAAGTTTCCCCAAAGGAGTAGTCTTCAGGGTGAGATGCTGAGGGAATAGAGTCTTCAGCATCAGAGTCTTCATAAGGTGGAAAAGTGTAATCCTGCTCCTCAGAAGAATCTGAGGAAATTGAAACCTGGTCAGCGGAAGCATAATCCTCCTCTTGTCTTGGTCTTTTATCAGGAGGGGGATGGGAACCCCTGATTACGGTAATCAAATCTTCAGCCATCTTAAGCATCTGTTTCTTAGGCATGGGGCCTTGAACTGTAGACTGATGTACAGTCTTCTTTGGTTTTAAAGGAGTTTTAAGCTTAGAATAAGATTTAATGGGGAGTGTAGTCGGTCTGAAGATACATTCTGCAACTGAAGGTGTTTCCACTGCACCGGGGTCTACTTCTGCTCCGGTGTTGGAAGGGCCTAATGAAGATGGCTGCGTCAGCCTAGTAGACTCCGCTTGAGAATCCGCAGCTGTCTGGGGTTCCAGTTCTGGGATAGTCAAGGGCTGCGTAGGCGCCTCACTGAAAACCGGAGAACCGGCTACAGGCCCAGCAGAGGCCTCGGAGTCTGGCTTGTTTCTAGGCTGCCTGTCCTTATCCTTGCATTTTTTATGCATGCCGGTCGTCGGCTGCTCCGACGGCATGATATAATTAAATTTCCTACCAAAGTAATGTCGTGTGAAGTCAAAACGGCGTTTGATAGTTCGTTTATTAAACCTAGCACAAAACCAACAACCTGTGACGTCGTGGTCTGGGCCTAGGCAAGGAATACAATAGGAAAGGAAGTCCTTATGAGGTATTTGCTTCCCACAAGAAATGCAATTGTTAACTTTTTCTGACATCAGACTAAGGCAAGAAAAGGTTCCCCAATGGGGTACTTGGCTTTATTGAAGACTTCGGACTGAAATTCGAATCGAAAATCTCAGGTGTCGGCCGACCAGCACTTGTGAACTGCTTCTGCTTCGGGCACCGTGCGGCAAGAAAGACTGAAGAAAATGACGTCGGATGCCTCTTATATACCCCTGGCGCACTGACGTCAGGGAAGAAGCGACAGCAACCGATGCTGGACCAAGACTTTGGAATTCAGGCCGACTGCGGGACCGCTTGACTGCAGGATACCCAAGTGTGATGACTGCAGCAGGGTAACACAATGAACATCCTGGAATAGATGCCTGATCCAGACTGGTCTGGGGGCACTAGCTGGATTGCTCTTTTGTCTAGCAGCTTTTTTATTTCCAAAGCTGCTTCCTCCCTTTGAGCGGGTGGGACGTCCGGGAGGCGCCTTGTGGATAGGGGACCGTTTATGAAGGGAATAGAATAGCCTCTGGATATTAATCGAAGCACCCAGCAATCTGACGTGATGGACTCCCATTGGGGTAGGTGCCTCGAAAAACACCCCCCAACTGCCTCCAGAAAGGAGCAGTCGGGCAGGGCTGCTGCGCGGGTCAGTAAAGGGTTCCCGTGACCCGAAGTTCTTCGGACCCCCTCTGCCTCTGGGCCGGCATCCACCTTGTCCCCCTCTGCCTCTAGGTGAGGAGGAGTCCGAAGCGTTCCAGGACTGCTGTGACTTCCAAAACCACAACTTCTTTTGCCATCGCTGGTTCCTGGAGAAGAAGCTTTGAGGGCTGGAGAAGGGGATCTCGACGGCCGACAGTGTTTTCCCGTCCTCCTGGCTCTGGACTAGCGTAACTCGGACAGTCTTCCCGATCAGGGTCAAATCGTCAAAAGGGGCATTAGCGAAGGACGCCTTGAAAGGTTCCGAAAAATAAAGCCGGAGCCAGGCATGACGCCTCCTGGCAATACTGGAACCGGCCCTAGCGTCTCCCTCAGTGGCATGAGAGAGTAGATGCATGGACGTATTCGAAACAGACTTGAGAGTGGCTATACGAGCCGAGGATGTCCGTTCATCCTCGGCCAAAATGGACTCTGGGGGAGACTCAGCGTATTCCTTCACAAGGTCATGCTGCAGTCTAATTACATGGGCCATGTAATTCAGTGCCCTTATAGCAAAGGTAGCTGAAGCAAACGTCTATTTTCCAAGATGATACATCGCCCTAGACTCCTTGTCCGGAGGATGGACAGAGGAACTTTCCTAGGCCAGTTCCTTTTTGGTGGCTGCCGCCACCATTGCATCAATTGGGGAACCCTTACTCCAAGTGGGCTTGTCAGTAGGAGGGCTCAATACTTTGGCCATTTGGGTATTGGCTCTACAGTGTCTGGTTCCTTCCAAGCTCTGGTGGTAATGAGGTCCACCAGAGAGTCAGCCCGGGGGACACCCAAGAGGTAGATGGGGCCTGCAAACACCTCCAGAAACACCAACTCGTCCGAGGAAGGTTTTTGTGCGGACCAGCCCCCCTCTGGTGAAGAATTTCCATTAGATCTCCAAAGAAGACATCTTCGGGGGGCGATCTGGGGGAACCTTCCCCTACCTCCAACAGTCAGACAAAACACACAGACCGAAAAGTTAGCTGATTAACCTAACTATACCTACTGTAGCTCAAGAATCCCGTGCTGGCAAAGCCGCAGCAAATGAGATCTGACGATTGGAAGGAGGTTGCAGTGTAGTATGGGTAAGAGATAGGAGCTTGGAGCTCAGATCCTTAGCTTGGTAAGCTGCCGTATCTAATCCGTGACCCATAGGTTGATGATCAAATGAAGTTAACTACTTCAGATCTACTTTTCCATTTTTAAATTTATTATTTTACTGAAAAAGTACAATTTCTGTCCAAAAGAAAGTACAGTTTTGTACCTACCATAAATGTAGATGTTCGAGTGCTAATACAGCTGCAGTCATAACAGATGGGTTCTCCTGCCGTCAGGCAGGTCCTCGGTCGGCCGAATTCCAAAGTCTAGGTCCGGCATCGGTTGTCGTCGCTTTCTTTCCTGACGTCAGTGCGACAGGGGTATATAAGACACAGCCGACGCCATTTTCTTCAGTCTTTCTTGCCCCAGATGTCAGGTGCCCCCAGAAGGCAATATATATATATATATATATATATATATATAAAATATAATCATGCATGATGAGGAGTTAGCCACTAGGTCTGTACCCAGAGGGGAAGGAGGGAGGGAAACCTGGACCGCAGCTGTACTAGCACTCGAACATCTACATTTATGGTAGGTACAAAACTGTACTATGTTCATCGTGCATACAGCTGCAGTCATAACAGATGGGTAGAATCCCAAAGCCACGCATAGGGTGGTAGGCACTAGGTGGAACTGGGAGGAGCCAGAATGCCCTGCAACACAGCAGTGGCAACGCCTGCTCTAGTTTTGGAGTATAAAGGTAGGTGGTAGTGTTTAGTGAAGGTATGCACAGAACTCCAAGTGGCTGCCTCCAAAATATCTTTGGTAGGGACTCCTCTGAGGAAGGCTGCAGAGGTAGCTGTGGCCCTTGTGGAGTGGGATCTGATGCCTGCAGGTACAGATTTACCATGAAAGGAGTAACAAAACCGTATGCAGTGGCCTATCCATTTTGAAATTGTCTGTTTGGAAATTGGCTTCCCTTGAGCTCCTACAGCATAGGACACAAAGAGTTGTTCTGATTTCCTGAAAGGCTTTGTTCTATCCAAATAGTAACGTAGCTGTCTATGGATGTCTAAGGAATGTAGCAGCCTTTCCCCTTTGTTTTGAGGATTGGGGTAAAAGGTAGGTAAGTGTATGGCCTGATTTAAAGCTACCCTGGATACTACCTTAGGCATAAATGACGGGTTGGTTCGTAGGGAAACCCTGTCCTGATGGAAGATGAGAAAGGGCTGCACAGCCATGAGGGCTTGTAGTTCCGAGACCCTACGAGCTGAGGTAATGGCCAGAAGGAAAGCTGTTTTCCAGGACAAATATTGCAAATCTGTTGAGCCAGCTGGTTCAAAAGGAGGCAATGTTAATTTTTCTAGAATGCAATTAAGATCCCAGGCTGGTATTGGTTGTTTCCTTGGAGGTCTTATATTCTTAGCCCCTCTGATGAACTGTCTTAAGAGTGGGTGAGAGAATAAGGGTGGATCAGTGTTGTAATCTGCAGAAATGGCTGAGGCATGGATTTTGATGGAGGAAAATTAAAGTCCACTGTTCAACAGCTCAGCTAGATACTGTAATATCGGAGGCAAATTCAGTTTTCTAGGGTCCTAACCTTTTTTCTCATTCCAAGCGCAAAACCGTTTCCATTTTGCGGAGCAAGCCTTTCTAGTAGGTGGCCTTCTGGCCTCTAAAATGACATCCTGCACCTCCTTGGAGAGTAGGGTCTGTTGTGGTGTTAAGGAATTTTCCATGCAGCCAGATTGAGTGTTTTCAGCTGACTGTGAAGAGTTTTGTAGCTGTGCTGAGTCAGTAGAAGAGGCATTAGAGGTAGGGTCCAGGGAGGAGAATGTGTTAGGCTCCTCAGGAGTGGGTACCAGTGTCGTCTTGGCCAGTCGGACCAATCAGTATCATCTTCGGTCTGTCTGCTCTTGCTTTCAAGAGCACCTTGGGCAGAAGAGGCAAAGGTGGGAAGGCGTAAACTGTCCATGCTGCCCAACTGAAAGAAAGGGCGTCCACTCTCCAGGCCTTTGGATGGAATGTCCTTGAGCAGAATTTTGTCAATTGATGATTCCTGTGGGAGGCAAAGAGATCTATGTCTGGCCTTCCCCACGCTTGGATTATCTTTGTAAACACTTGAGGATGCAACTTGCATTCGTATGGTCTGTCATATTTCTGCTTAGATTGTCTGCCAGTGTGTTTTCCAAACCTGGCAGGTACTGTGCTTGAAGTTCGATTTGCCATTCCAGAGCCATGTTCCAAAGTGACATGGCCAGCCTGCACAGGGGGTATGAATGTGTTCCTCCTTGTTTGTTTATGTACCACATTACTGTGGTGTTGTCTGTTCTTATCAATAATTGCCCTGGATGCAGGAGGTCCTTGAAAGCTGTAATTGCATTTATCACTGCTAGCATTTCCTTTTGATTGATGTGAAGGTGCTTTTCCTTTTGGGACCATTTGCCCTGAATGCACCTGTCTGTCATGTGTGCCCCCCAGGCGTAGTCTGAGGCGTCTGTCGTGATGACTTGATTTGCTTGAGGCTTGCAGAAAGGTAGACCTGTGTTTGTTTGGCATGCTTGGGCCCACCATAGAAATTCCTTTTGCAAACATGGAATTAGTGGTATTATTGTTTCCAAACTGTGGCTGTGTTGAGACCATAGGTTTTTTAGGTACCATTGAAGTTTCCTCATATGCAACTTTGCACATGGGATTAGAAGAATGCAAGATGCCATGAAGCCCACAGCCTGCAGGATTTTCCTTGCAGTTAGCCTGGTACAATCTGCTAGTATTTTGAAGTACTGAGTTAGTTGCCCCTGTTTTTCTGGCGTAAGATAGGCTATCTGGGTGTTTGTGTCCAAGTTGGCACCCAGGAAAATTATTTTCTGAGATGGTGTTAGCCTGGATTTCTCTTTGTTGACTGTGTATCCCAGAGAATTCAATAACCGTGTTACATAAGCCAGATGTTCCAGAAGTATGTGTTTGCTGTCCGCTTGGATCAGGCAATCGTCCAAATAAGGGTAAATTTGTATCCCTTGAAGTCTGCAGTAGGCAATTACTGATGCCAGGCATTTCATGAATACTCTGGGCGCAGTAGATAAGCCAAAGGGCAATGCAGAGAATTGATAGTGGATTGAAACTGCAAGAAATCTGAGGTATCTTCTGCAGCTTTGTCTGATTGGGACATGCAGGTATGCCTCCTTGAGGTCCAATGTTACCAGCCAAGACTCCTTGCCCAGCATGGGAAGAAGCTGCTGTAAGGTGAGCATCTTGAATCTTGGTACGAGTAGAAATGTGTTTAGGATGGATAAGTCCAAAATGGGTCTCCAATCGGTTCCCTTCCTTGGTACCAGGAATAGTCTGGAATAAAAACCTTGACCTTGTTCGTGAGTAGGTACCTCTTGAATAGCTTTCATGTCCATGAGCTTTGAAATTTGTATTTGAGCCTCTGCCCTTTGATTGTGTGGCAGGTTCGGCATGCCTCTCATTTTTGGAAGTGTGTGAAAATGAAATCTGTAGCCTCTGTTTATAATGTCCAAGATCCATTTGTCTGTTGTGACAATATGCCAATTTTTTGAAAATAATGCCAGCTTTCCTCCCAAGGGTGCTGCCACCTGAGACTTGCTTGGCATGCAAAGGGGAAAGTCATTGGGTTTGTTTCTTGTTGCTGGAGATTGCCATTGTCTGCCTCTATATGATCCTTGAGATTGTCCTCTGCCCCTTGTGCGCCTGTATCTACCTCTTTGGGGCTTGTCCGTGGCTGGAAAGGACCAGTTTTTTGAAGGCCAATTTCTGCTAAAACGTGGTGGTTGTACCTGTAGAAAAGCTTTGACAGTTTGCATACATTTAGCTTTTTCTTCCATTTTCCGTAGTATCTCCTCAGCATTAGTACCAAATAATACATCCTTTTGTAAAGGAGCATCTAGTAGTTTAGCTTTAACATGATCAGGCAAGGTTTGTTCCCTAAGCCAGGCATGTCTACGAATGACTGATCCTGTAACAGCAGCTCTACTTGAGGCCTATAGAGCATCATAGCCACATTGTAAGGTGTGTTTACCCACTTGTTCTGCACTATGCATCATATCCTGCAACTCCTTCATATCTGGTTGTTCAGGTTGTGACATTTTATTCCTTAATTGTGATAACAGAAACTGCTGATATTTAAGCATATGGAACTGACAATTTAAGGCCCTCATGGCTAGGGTGGCAGAGGTATATACCTTTCCCCCCCACCTTTCTAAGGATCTAGACTCTCTCTCAGAAGGTAATGGATTCTTAGCAGTAGAGGCCTTTATTCCCTTGGGGACTTGAGAAATGGTTTCAGGGTCAGCATTATGGCTTTTGTAAAGAAATTGGTGTGAGTTAGGAACTCTGTAGTACCTATCAGGCTTGACTGGGGCAGGAGGCAGGGAATCCGGATTAAGGCAAGCCTCCGAGTAAACATCATCAAGTATGTCCAAGACAGGAGGTATCGCCAGAGGTCTGTGCTGAGGTAGCAAAAGAAATTCCCTAAGTCTTTTCTTGGAGTCTGAAAAATCTTGGCCTTCCCAATGGAAGTGTTCCCTCAAGGTATGCAAGGTTTCCCCGAAAGAAAAATCCTCTGGGGGAGATACAGAAGGAATGGACTGCTCTGCATCAGAATCTTCAAAAGGGGAGAACGAGTGTTCCTCTTCATCAGAATGTTCTGAAATAATGGAGCCCTGGTCAGAAGAGGGAGAATCTTCCTCCACTCTGGGTCTCTTGTCCGGAGGGGGTTGGGAACCCCTGATAAGAGTAATTAAATCCTCAGCCATTTTGAGCATCTGCTTTTTAGGCATGGGACCTAGAGATGGGCCCTGTGCAACAGGCCTCTTGGAATGCATGGCTGATTTGGACTTAGTAAAGGCCTTTATGGAAAAGGAAGATGAAGGTCTGAAGACACCATGGGTGGAAGTGGACCTGTCCACATTAAGAGGCTCAACACTCACAGTGGCTTCAGTAGCTGTATTCAGGGTATGTGCCGAGGCACCAGCGGTCTCGGTTACAGAAGACACCACCAGAGAAGTGTCATCGGTAGTCAGGGGCTGCGTAGGCGCCTCGCTGAGAACCGGACCACGTGTAGCCGGTTTTGGCGTGGTGTCGGTGGAGCCCGCGGACCTCACGTGTCGGTCTTTGTCCTTGCGTTTTTTGGACAAAACGGTAGTCGGAGTCTCCGACGACATTTTATAATCAAAAGCTTTACCAAAAAAGTGCTGGGCAAACTCCGCCCGACGCTTAATAGTGCGTTTATTGAAAGTAGCACAAAAGCGACAGCCTGAGACGTCGTGGTCTGGGCCTAACCAAGGTTTACAGAGGGAATGGAAATCCTTATGCGGTATTTGCTTCCCGCAAGAAATACAATTGTTAACTTTGTCTGACATCGGTCTGAGGCAAGAAAAGTTTCCCCAATGGGGTACTTAGCTTTAAAGAAGACTTCGGTTTCCAAATTTTCGTAATTTCAGGAGCTGGCCGACCGGCACTTGTGAACTGCTTCTGCTTCGGGCACCGCACGGCAAAAAAAGACTGAAGAAAATGGCGTTGGCTGTGTCTTATATACCCCTGTCGCACTGATGTCAGGAAAGAAAGCGACGACAACCGACGCCGGACCTAGACTTTGGAATTCGGCCGACCGAGGACCCACCTGACGGCAGGAGAACCCATCTGTTATGACTGCAGCTGTATGCACGAACATCTAATGTGGAATATTTTTACGCAAAGGGAACTAACCTGGCCAGCAACGGAACAGCATTGGCTGACTGTCAATCCTTGAATGCCTGCACAAGAATGCTCTCTTTGGTGGCAAGAAAGCTCTGGAGGACTTGGCACCCAAATCTGTGTCAGGTCAGTTCGAACTGACAGTTTGGGGTATGTGGAAGGTGCCCTGATGCTTGGGAAGCTGTCCGGTTGTTATATCCTGAAGCAGGATATATAACCCACACAACTTAGACTACTACATCAGTGATCCACATGAAGAACATCAGCTGGATCTATTGCTGTAAGCAAACAAACAATTTCTGTACCAAAAGTTAATCCATCCCATACACTCTAATGTTTGGACTCAGTCCCCAGCAAAACAGTATGAATGTTCTCAAGATAATATTGAGCAAGATGGTGACACCAAAGTTTACCTTTTTTTATTTTGAGATGATGTCTAATTTATACTGCATAGCAATGAGGAACATGTTGCTGACACTCAGATGACATCCATGGATGTATTCTTGTAAAAGGCTGTTAAGATTGTTACAGACCTACCTTGCTGAATAAGCCTTTGGTTTGCAAGTTTAAATAGAACAAACGTTAATAAAGTTAAGATAGCTACACTGACAGCATAAGTGATGTACAAAGTGGTACAGCGATACCCTTTAGAAATGGATGCATTTACTGACATTTAGCTAAGCCTGCAAATCAGAAATTTCACTTCTTATACTTCTAACATTCAAATATGTTCTATTTTTAGCTCTTTTACAGCAGGAATGCCATTACGTATTACAGCTGAGCTTGTCGTACTGAAGTGCTGATAGCCTGAGTAAACCAGTATCTCACCACACAACAAAATGAAGTACTGCAACCTTTTATGCACTCTCTCAGGTAATATCAGCTGATCAACTTATTGTTCAAGACATTTATTGTGCTTATTTCAAATGCAAGGGGGTCAAGAAAGGTGTTTATAATTGCCTATGACCTGAAATAACTATATTCGCTTCTTGACAGGAACAGACAAGAATACTCTAACTGTACTTAATTACCCTCATCCTCAATCCACAGTGTCTCTGTGCATTCTCTTGCAACTAACCATTCTGGAACTCCATTACATAGGTCCCAGTCTGTGAATAAGCACCAGGAAGATCCAGGAAGTAACCGGTCCTTACAATCTGCCCCCCCCCCATCTTTCCTATTCAGGATGACTCCATAACATGATCTTATGAAAACTTATGACCCTATAATCTCTTCTGTTCTCGAATGGGAAGAGCTCCGACTTCTTTAGTTGTTGGTAATATCCGGTTATCCTCTATGCCATGCACCTGATGGAGTCCATCTATATTTCTTTGGACATTAGCAGCCCCGTGTCTGTTTCCTTGTATGGCTTCCAGAACTGCACACAATACTAAAGCTATGACCACAGCAAGGATCAGCACAGTGGAAGTACTACTTTTTGTTTAAGGAGTATCTCCTTGCCAAAGAAGGCATCCCAAAATGTCTGCATATACACTTTTTTTTCTCCTACTTCAATATGAATTTTAACTCCAATGTTTTGTACGGTTGCATCCCAGGCCTTTAAAGCTTACATTATACATAAGATATGGCCAATTCATCTACTCGGTTAACACAATAAATAAAGATGTTTTTCAGGAAGAAGGCAGGTATTTTATGATAAATACACATCTGTAATAATGTTGAGAACCTTTAAAAAGTGAGTTTGTCAAAAGATGCCAGACAGAAAATTAAAATTTGCATCATCTCTAGCAAAGCATGATTTCGGGGAGGGGAGAGACGGTACAGGTGCTAGGGAAAGAACAGCACAGAACATCCATCTTGATACCAGAGGTGAAGGATCCACTTCCTCAACTATAAATATCTTCAACTACAAATACTGAAATTACAATGATGGACAAAGGACTAACTTAGCTGTAAGCTTCATACATCTTCAAAGGAAAGAGTAGAATCTTTATGCATGTATCAGGTCATGAGACCACAATGGTAAAATGCACCACATGTGATCATTCACTCGAACAGTTTATGACCAACAACTGCCAAGGGGATTTCACAGCACCAGCACACTTCTCAGAAGAACTAAGATCCCTAATCCCTTGCCTTAACATATCTTCTTATGTTTTTTCAAAATGGTAACCCTCGAAGTAAAGTTTTTTTCAACAGCCCTTTCACTATATCAAAGTAAGGCAACGAATGGCTAAGAAGGCACTTAGCAGTTAAATGACAATATTACACCTCTCAAAGGGGCTAGGTAAACTGTGTGAAAGGCCATGGCAGAATACGTACAGGCACTAGCCAGGTACACTGTGTGAAAGGCCATGGCAGAATGCGTAAAGGCACCAGCCAGGTACACTGTGTGAAAGGCCATGGCAGAATGTGTAAAGGCATCAGTTGTTCAGATCAATCCTGCAGACTTTTTTTTTTGGGGGGGGTGATTAGCTTTACTAACTGGTCACACATTTGATTTTTAAATGCTAATAAAACTCCAGATAAAGCATTAAGAATTTTTTTTTTACCATTTTTTAATGACAGTTCAACACAGTGAAGATAATGACTGTAATAACAGTATAGCTCTCAAATTTCCAGCTCCAATGCATGGCACACCACTGCTCAAAATAGGGAGCAGAGGGCCAAAATGTGAAACGCTTACTACCAACTTCAACTTAGGAAGTTCACAGCAAAGTTAAAATGTGCTACTTTACTCTTACAAAACTGCCTTTTTACATATCAAAATGGTTCAATATTTACCACAGATATTAGTTAAAAAATATTCTTGACAATGACTGTGTGACAGACCATTTCAATGTTCAAAAGCATGGAAAATGGACTTTTAATTTTAAGACTCAAATGGACATTTTATAAGGTACAAATGAGAGGTCTGAATACCAGTTGCACTAACTATACCATAGGTTGGTTTTCTCTTTCAAAATCCGGTCCCATGCACTCAATTTGATCTTACATTTCCAACACTATATAACAACACAAAGTGCATCAGAAAGGCAAATTAAAAATGGAGGGGGTGCCTTCTGGTGGGTACCAGGAAAAAATCAGCAGGGCTGAAAACCTTACAAGGATACAGGCAAACATTGTGCACTGCATGTAAATAAGAATAGTGCAGGCATACTAATGTCATGGCATGCCTGTGATCTTCAACTGTGCTTGGAGGAAACAAATTGAGGGTACATCCTTGCACAATGTCAGCTACATTTTCTCTTTGAGACAGAGTGAGTAGAAGGATGCACGTGGGGGTCTGGGAAATAAAACATCTTTAAACAGAGCTGAGGACTACATGAACCACAACTGCATATTAGGATTTTATTTTCTTTGACTATGAAGTGAGTAGAGAATGTAATCCCACATATAATGGGACTGGCTGCTGCAGCCTTCACAGAGGAACACCACAAGCAAACAAACTGGCATATTTTCAGTCAAAACAATGTTTCAACAAATATTTTATTTATTTCTTTTTTTACGAAGCATTCTAGGGCTCCAGCAGGGTATACATATAATACACTCAAAGAAACTCCACGTTACCTAAAGGGCTAACAGCTGTGGCTATTGCAGATGATAATTTAATTTTTTTAGTCTGAACTACTTTTCTCAGACTGTAAAGCATATTAACATGTTCTCATGGGATGTCTGCTGTGTCAGCAACAGATCTTATGAACCCAGTGCCAGTACTCAAGAGGTAAAATAACTGCTAGCTTCAACAGTCCCTTCTCTCCCAAGGAAGTAATTTTACCTTATGGAACTACATAAATGTTTACACATGCTAATGCCTAGCTAAAAGGCGCAGGTCATGATATACACTTCCTTCCAGAAGGTGGGGGAAACTCTCAAAGTTGGAAAGCAAAGTGTCAGGGTTGTTTACAGAGCATCTTTATGAAAATCCAAATGAGATACCAAAGAACAAGTTAGATTTTCTTATTTAAAGTCACCTAGTGACCAAAGTCATGTTCTCAAATACGGATTCACGGATACTGTGACTTTGCACCTTGCCTGTGTATCAGTGTACCATATAAAGCACAGAATATTTAAAAACTAGTTTACCTGGAGGAGGCTTTCTTGGTAAAGCAGGACTTCCAAGTGCTGGGAATTCTTCTTCTGGTAGGGGAGATGGTGTTGCTATTTCTGTGTTTTTAAACCCCGGTGGCATTCTGAAACAGTTATTGGTCTTGTCCAATTTTTCTGAGTATCCATTGATTAAGGTGTTCGTAACTGGAGGTGAAACATGTAATGAGATGCTTCCAGGCGTTTGCGCTGCATCAGAAGTATTCTGCTTCTGGATGATATTAGCATTTGAATGGTTCTCAGAATGCTGAACTGGTGCAGTTTGTTTCTCAGCACCTACTTTCTTTTTCTTGCCAACTTTCCCAACAGTCTGTGTCATGGATGGGGTAAGGAGAGATGAAATATCAAACATAGTTGGGGCACTTCTGATCTCCTGAGCAGTCAAACCACTTCCACTATCTTCATCATCAGAAAGGGATGACTTTTTGTTCTTAACACCTCCTTTATTACTGTTCACCGGGGCACATTTTTTAACTGTCTGACTGCAACTGCTATTAGAACGTGTAAGAGGATTGACCATCTTTTTATTTGAACTGCTACTCCATGCAGAAGCACATGAAGACACAGGATTATGTGGTTTAATTTTAGGCACAAGTGCTGGAAAGTCCTCCTCTTGAAATGATGAGGTCTTCTTTGTACTGGCCACATATGGTGCAGTTATCCCTGCACTGGGCGGGACTGAACCTGTTGAGGACAGGCATGGAAAATCTTCTTCCTTCAGCTCCACAGGTACTGTCTTAAAAGAACTTGGGGGTAACAGAAAAATTAATTACACAACAAAAATAATGCACAATTACACTACACTGCTAAAACATATAAAATACATATTCATTCTTGCCATATCAGATGACAAATGAAATAGCACTTTTTGCTGAGTCCTTTGCTGGATTTCTCCTCCACCAATCAGAAGTTAACATTGTTTTCTGTAAAATACCACATTCAAGATACATACCATGATGCACCAGCAACAATACAGCAATGTCCCCAGAGTTTGACAGTTTACTCAATGCTGCATGGAGCACTATTACAAATCAAAGAAATGCAAGTCTGAGACAAAACTGGTTACAGTATCGTTTATGAAGTGCATTTCCCAGAAAGTTTACATGAAAACAAGAAAAATAGAATACAGACTCTAAACACCTGGGTGAAATAGATGGCAAGCTATCACACCTTATATGCAAGGGAGGGCACTACATTCTGCACCCCTTTTACTTACTATAGCTTTCTCTGAAGACGGACAACCTCAAAGTACTCTTGAACTTCTGTGGAAATAGGTCTTTCAAGAGGGATGAGAGCTTGCTGAATGAACGTACAGCAGATTACTATGCTAAATAAGTAATATAATTGCCTAAGTAACATGGAACACCAACAGCTGCAGCTGGCAAAAAAATACTCATCTAGAAGAGATTAAAGCAAGGGTAATTATGACCCAGCAAGGGGGGGATTTCTCTTGTACATCAATTGATGGAATAACGCACCTTCTATTGAAGATGCTCAATGATGTGTACTTCGGAGACTTGAGTAACAGAAACCTGGAGGTAGTCAGGCAACTGCACGAGCACAAAACTCAGCTAAGTCTTATGTACAGTTTTGAACTATGGCCAACCCCCCCAACCCCCCCCCCCCCCCGAGCTGTGGTTCAAATGCCAACATCTGCAGAAAATGTGCATAGAAATCCAGTAAAGGCAGTCTTGAAGCATGTACTACAGACAGACAATGTTCTAATTGCCTGAACTTTTAGCATATTTTACTAAGGATGGTTATCTAGTTGTCAATCACTTTCGAGGGGGTTTTAACTTGGCAAACACAAACCATTCTCTTCCTTCTTGGAAGAAAAAGGGATGCACAATGGTCTGTCTTCCTAAAATCTCACACCTTGTTTAAAGTAACATCTAACCTAAAGGTGCACATCTACAAAGAACTCTCTCAGTTTCTGCTGCAAAAAACTAAGACATAGGTGGACTAGCTAAGAAAAAGTGCTGAAACTATCTTCAGAAGAAAAAGTGGTTTCATCCTTAGGAAAACTTTCTTTGTGAAAAAACAGAGATGGTTCTCATCACATAGCCATCTGAAGTTTCAAGATATGCCATCAAGAGATGGCAGCTACTCGGGAACAAAAAAAAATACCAACACACAAAACCTCAGTACTGAGGAGTTGGCAGACAAACAATGCAATTTGTAATCATGTCATCCGTGAAATTAGATGCTGAAGACAAACATGATTCCTCAAGAATACGGTGGAGATGGATTGCTTGACCATTTCCTGCAAAGATATAATCCTGCCCACCACAAGAGTCACGATGTTCAGAAATAGTGGATGTGCCCATTCAACTCAAAATCAATGGGGAACGACTTATACCTGTGGACAAAGTGCGTTAAAATTACTCAAGATGACAAACCACAGATACACAGGAAACTGATCCACTTAAACTGAAAATCATTTCCACATGGATGCATGAGCTTGCCAAGCAGAGGGCTCTCCAGTAGCCTCAACCTTCTCTAAGACTATCACCATCCAGGGCTGATGGAATAAGGAGTCTGAATAGAGAGTCAAACATGAGGTGGAGTTGTACCACTACAGATCGTATAAGCTGAACCCAAACTAGTCTTCAAGATCACTAAGAGGGGACATGAATAAGCTCTGGTATTTCTTTCCTGAACTTTAGAATGAGGTGTGGAACCAGCAGGAATGTTTCCACTATGTACAACCCAGAAACAACTGCATATAAAACTATCAGCTAAATTAGAACCAACTGAGAACATACTTAGCCTAAACACCAACCACAAAAAACAAAATAATGTCTTTGCAGGGGCAACAAGCATATAGTAGCAACCCTGAATACCCAGCCATACCCATAAATATATTTTCACAGTTGCAGGACAGTGACAAAAAGAGACTCTCTCAGTACACACCAAGGCAGTCTTAAAGAAACATACCATTGTACCTGCAAGTGAAGGCTATAAAGGAAGTCAGAACCTAAAGAACCGGCTGTTGAGTGCATTTAGGTACACCATTGCTAAGAGGAACCTCCTGTTCAACTAGAGTGGCAGAACATGCCCCGCAACCTCCCCCATGTCCTGCTAATCTGAAAAGAGGGAAAACAGAAATGCACTCTCTAGAGTGGTAAAAACGGTCAATCACTACAGTTTTCCAAATGACTAGACGTGGCCAGAGTGGACTAGAGACATGACTGAACAGTATCCACCATCTAAATTCACCTTCTCTGATATGTGAACTGATGAGAGTGAAGCGCCTTGTCTGGTCCAGTACCAAACCAACAAAGCCTTCCTGCGCAGGAGGCACAACCTTGCAACCTCTTGCTTATCTGGATACAATACGAAAGACTGGCATGTTAAACTGGACAAAAGAAAGACTGGGAGACAGCTTATTCTCCATAGCCTTCATGTCGAGAGGTACTGCACTAAACTCCAAACGGTTGATATGAACTCCCCTCTCAAGGTGGGAAATCATACTCCCTACCTTGTGAGAATCTAAGAAGGCTCTCCAATTTCTATACAAAGCACCAGTTTTCAAACCTATGTCAAGTTCAAATACAGAAAGGGAAGTCCTCTAGAAGATTTGTGGGGACTATCTCCCATGCAAGGAGATGATGACAAAGATTTAACACCACGGATAGATCTGTGACACAGCATGGAGGCTTTGTAGGCACTGACACCTAGTTACAGAGATTGCCACAAAACCCACAAGGTGCAGTAGAATCCAATCCTGGACTGCAGCTTCACTCACAATGCAGAGGCCATGATCTCCTTAGCATTCCACAAATGCAAGTATAAACAGACACTGGAGACTTTCCCGCTCCACTGTTACAAACTATCTTCTTCCAGCTAGGTCAGCTGGTTCAGACAGGATAGGACATCTTCCACTATGTAGTCAACCTCAAAGACAGCATTCAAAGGATGATCTAAAGAAGGATCACTTTGAACACAATGCTAAGATAACGAAGGCCCGAATGGAAAATACTTTGTACTAAATCTAATTTGTCGATGAGCTTGCTGAAGCTGCTGTGGTAAAAGTTGCCTGATCCATTTAGGACCGGGGAGGGGGGGAACCTTCAAGATAGCTCCTATAGTTCCTCTGAGTAGCAGAGCCGGCATCTATCCCAAGTCCTCCACAGACACTGGCTGACATGATAATGCAACCCTTTCTTGGGGTGGGGGGAATGAAACTCCATAACATGGGTCAAAATGACCAGATTTAAGACCCACCAACTCTATGCAATGATTTTCCAAGTCACAGCACACACTAAGAACCACCATCGCCACAACAGGTGATCCCATACTGCAGAAAGAACTGCAACAGGGTATGTGAACTAGTAGCCCTCTTGGCTGATTTTAAAGTCATGGAAGGAGGGGGAAAGACAGATAACGCAGGACTTTATAAGGCACTGTAGAGGCCTCTTCACCCTATGGGATTAGCCAGGTCTAGAAGAGGAAGGAGTAAAAGAGACAGATCACAGGTCTGCCATAAGAGTTCAGGGCCTGTTTACTCATCAAGTCATCATCAACCAGGTCTTGGGTCACTTGATGAAAGAGTACTTCCTCCAAGAAATGGGCATTTATGATCTTGTTTTCTGAGCTTGTACACTAAAACCCTTGGTCCTGCCATACAGCACAGGCACAAATCTGAGCCTGCAGAACTATTCAAAATGCTAGAACATTCAAAATTATAGTATGACTTGTGGCATCATACTGCAAACATCAGGGAAAGTCTTGGAAGTTCTCCTAGAGACCAGACCGGAGAAGACTCTTGAGCTTATCTAAAAGTTTTCCTCACTAACTGAGTCTGAAAGTGGGACAGAAGGGACAGAAAATAGATGTCTCTCTCAATGTCGCAGATGAGTATACTCTCTTGACACACCTGCCCACAGCTCCAGAATCCTCAGGTGGCAAATGCTGCCATTTCTAGGACATATGCTAGACTGAAGAGATCACAATCCAGTCATTAGTAGAATGCTTAGCAGCTGCTCCATCCACTTACACAGCAGAGCAGCTTGTAGAATATACTCCATGAACCCTGAGGAAGGTATAGAATCTGAATATGCCTCTACTTTGCCTTTAAAGCATTTCAAATGACTAGCTCCAAGCAGAGGATGACCCCCACCCCCAGGCTTCTCAAGTCGCTTTGGAGGCTATGAGAGAAGGGATCAAAGACAAGCCTAAGCTGTTTAGGCAAATCCTGAAGACATCTCCAAAGGGGTTATCCAAAGAGATACAGAAGATGGGCAGGACTTGTTATTTTGTCCATCTATGAGATAGTGACAAAGGACCTGAAGGGAGTATGACATTTACCACCAATGTGGAGAGTATTATGCTCTGGGGGTTATAAGAAAGTAGTATTGGGAAATGAGGAAAAGGTACTAGATTGTAAGCATGTCATGGACAGCTCAGAGTGGGGAAAGGTATGGGAGAGGCCCAATGTGGGCTTCAGTCCAAACTCTCTAATGGTGGCATGACACTGCCTGGAAGTCTTAAAATTTAATCAAACTGATTCAACTAAATACCATGAATACCTAACCTCTGCAGTTGGGATAGGGGGATAAAGCCCTCACTACTTGCTGCCCAAGTGACCACAGCTTAATTTTCAGCTTTGGCTCTTGAAAGCAAGGACAGGGAGAATGGGAGTGTTCATCCTGACAGGAAGGGCACATGCTCAGGCACATCTCAACAGTTTATCCCTGGTAAAGAAAGTACAGCTGTGTACCTACCATAAATGTAGATGTTAAGGAGTGTATTCACTATTGCAGTAATTACTGTTGGTTATCCTGCTGGCAGGCTACCTGCAGTCGGCCTGAATTCCAAAGTCTTGGTCCGGCGTCGGTTGTGGTCGCCTCTTCCCTGGCGTCAGTGCGCCAGGGGTATAAAAGATGTAGCCGATGCCATTTTCTTCAGTTTTTCTTGCCCCAGATGTCAGGTGCCCCCAAAAGGGCATGCTAAAAATTATGCCAATAAACATGCAAGCACTAAGGTAAACATTTCCTTCATCTACAAGCAAATACACCACATAGGTTGTACAGAATAGAGAAGTACAGATAAGACCCAGCAAAAGAAAGACGGATGGTGGGAGGGTAACCCGGACTGCAACTGTGAATACACTCTAACATCTACATTTATGGTAGGTACACAACTGTACTATGTTCATCGTGTTTCACTGTTGCAGTCATTACTGTTGGGATGAATCCCAAAGCTGGGGATGGGTGGCTGGGGCTAAATAGGATTAGGAGAGGCTATGAGGCCCTGCAGAACTGCAGTGGCAAAGCCTGCTCTGGATTTAGGAGTAGAGAGGTAAGTTGTAGTGCTTTGTAAGTGTGCACTAAACTCCAAGTTGCAGCTTCTAAAATGTCCTTGGTTGGTACTTCTCTGAGGAAAGCTGCTGAAGTGGCTGCTGCTCTGGTTGAATGTGGCCTAATACCCTTAGGCACTGATTTGCCATGTTGTGAATAGCAGAAACGAATACAATGGCCTATCCATTTTGAAATAGTCTGTTTTGAGATGGCCTTTACTTGTGATCCTGCAGCATATGCCACTAAAAGTTGCTCAGTCTTTCTGAAAGCTTTAGTTCTGTCCAAATAGAAGCGTAGCTGTCTGTGTATTTCCAAAGAATGCAAAAGTCTCTCACCCTTGTTCTGTGGGTTTGGATAAAAGGTAGGCAAGTGAATGGTTTGGTTAAGGGCCACACTGGACACCACCTTAGGCATAAATGTCGGGTTTGTCCTCAGAGAAACCCTGTCTGGATGGAAAATGATAAAAGGTTCCACAGCCATGAGTGCCTGTAACTCAGAGACTCGTCTTGCAGAGGTTATTGCTAGGAGCAGAGCTGTTTTCCAGGATAAGAATTTTATATCAGCTGTTGAGGCTGGCTCAAAAGGAGGCAGTTTGAGTTTTTCCAAGACATAGTTGAGGTCCCATGCAGGTATTGGTGTTCTCCTTGGAGGTCTCATGTTTTTGGCCCCTCTGAGGTACTGCCTTATTAAAGGATGAGAAAAGGTAGGTGGTTCTGTATTGTAATGGGCTGAAATGGCAGAGGCATGGATCTTAATTGATGAAAAGGATAAGCCTTTGTCCAGCATCTCAGTTAAGTATTGTAAAATCTGAGGAATATTAGGTACAAACGTGTCAATTCCTTGTGCCTGGTTCCAAGCACAGAATCTCTTCCATTTTTCTGCATAAGATTTTCTGGTACTGGGCCTCCTGGCCTTCAAAGTAACATCCATCACAGCTTTGGAGAAAGGAGTGTTCTGACTGGCTACATTATCCGCCATGCTTGCAGATTTAAGGTCCTGAGTTGGCTGTGCAGGATCTGATTGTTTTGTTGGGTCAGTGAGTGAGGAATTTGAGGCAATGTCCAGGCTGGACCTTGAGACAAGTTCTTTAGGACTGGGTACCAGTGCTGGCGTGGCCAGTCTGGGGCAATAAGTACCATTTTTGGCTTCTCTTGTCTGACCTTTAGGAGTACCTTGGAGAGGAGAGGCAGTGGAGGAAAGGCATATACTGTTATGTTTTTCCAGCTGAAGGATAAGGTATCCACTTTCCATGCTTGCTTGTGATAAGTCCTTGTGCAAAATCTCTGTAGTTGGCAGGAGGCAAATAGATCTATGTCTGGGCATCCCCATTTCCTTGTCATCATGCTGAAGACTTGTGGATCCATGAGGTTTCTGCTTAGTTCGTATGCCAGAGTATTTATCTTTCCTGGCAGGAATTGTGCTTGCAGGTGAACTTGGTAAGTCAATGCTGTGTCCCACAAAGTCATGGCTTGTCTGCAGAGGGGGTAGGAATGTGTGCCTCCCTGCTTGTTTATGTACTGTAGTATTGTCCGTCTTTATCAGTAGTTGTCCTGGATGAAGTAGATCCTTGAAAGCTGTTAGGGCATTCTGAACAGCTAGCATCTCTTTTTGATTGATATGAAGCTGCATCTGGCTTGCGGGCCATGTGCCCTGAATACATTTTCCTGCCATGTGGGCCCCCAGGCATAATCTGATACATCCGTTGTTAGTGTCTGCCTGGCTGTGGGTAAAGTGAATGGCTGTCCCTTGTTGTGGTGACAGGCCTGTACCCACCATCGAAACTCCTGTTGCAGGCAGGGAATGAGGGTAATTAATGTTTCCAGGTTGTGGCAATGTTGAGTCCAAACACTTTTTAGATGCCATTGATGTTTCCTCATATGCAGTCTGGCATATGGAATTAGCAGAATACAGGATGCCATAAAGCCCAAAGCCTGCAAAATTTTTCTTGCAGATAACTGGGTCTTTGTTGCCAACATTCTGAAGTAAGAAGTCAGTTGCCTTTGTCTGGCGTGAGATAAGCCATCTGGGCAGTTGTATTTAAGCTTGCACCCAGGAATATTATCTCTTGAGAGGGTACTAGTTTTGATTTATTTTCGTTTACTGTGTACCCTAGGCAAATTAGTAATCTTTTTACAAATGCCAGATGCTTTAGTAGAATGTCCTTGCTCTCTGCTTGAATAAGGCAGTCGTCCAAGTAAGGATATATTTGAATTCCTCTTTGTCTGCAAAATGCAATTACTGGTGCCATGCATTTTGTGAAGACCCTGGGCGCAGTAGATAAGCCAAAGGGCAGTGCAGAGACTTGGTAGTGCATTGAGCCAGCTATGAATCTGAGGTATCTTCTGCAAGATTGTCTGACTGGGACATGCAGGTATGCCTCTTTTAGGTCCAAAGTTACAAGTGAAGCCTTCTTGCCCAGCATGGGCAGAAGCTGTTGCAGAGTCAACATTTTGAATTTTGGAATGTCCAGAAATGTGTTTAGAATAGACAGGTCCAGTATTGGTCTCCAGGCTTTGTCCTTTCTGGGTACCAAGAAAAGTCTCAAGTGAAATCCTTGTCCCTGCTCTTGCTATGGTACGCGCTGAATGGCCCTCATGTCCATGAGGGATGAAACATGCTTTTGTGCCTCTGCCCATTAATTGTGTGGCAGGTCTGGCATACCTTTTGCCCTTGGCAGGGTGTGAAAGTGGAACCTGTAGCCCTGAGACACTATATTCAAGACCCATTTGTCCTGGGTGATAATGTGCCAATTTTGTGAAAAAAGTGCTAGTTTTCCCCCTAAGGGGGCTGCCAAAAAATAAGTGCTTGGTGCTGTCAGAGGAAAGTCATTGGGACTGTTTCCTGTATGGCTGTGATTTGTCTTCTCTGCTTTTGGAGGTAGAAGCACCCCATTGTTTAGGCCTGTATGAGCCTTGGGGCTGGGATCTGCCTCTGGGGCGTCTGTATCTGCCTCTTTGTGGCCTGTCTGACATTGGAAAGGACCAATTCTTTGTAGGCCAGTTCCTGCTAAATCTGGGTGGCTGCACCTGTAAGAAATCCTTAACTGTCTGCATAGATTTCGCTTTGTCCTCCATTTTCTTCAACACCTCTTCTGCTTTAACACCAAACAAAGTATCATGCTGTAATGGAGCATCTAATAATTTTGCTTTAACATGATCAAGCAGATTCTGTTCCTTTAACCAAGCATGCCTCCTAATGACAGAATCCGTAACAGCGGCCCTGCAAGAGGCCTCCAGAGAATCAAAACCACACTGCAAAGTATGCTTTCCCACTTGTTCAGTTGCATGCAATAAATCTTGCATTTCCTTGTTTTCGGCACATTCAGAATTAGTTAACATTTTCTGAACAGTGACAGTAAGTACTGCTGATATTTAAGCATATGAAATTGACAATTTAAAGCCCTCACAGCCAAGGTAGCAGCAGTGTAAACCCTTTTCCCCCATCTGTACAGTGCCCTTGAATCCCTATCAGAGGGGATAGGGTTTTTTGCAGTGGAAGCCTTGACCCCTTTGGGACCCTGAGAAATAGTTTCTGGGTCAGCAGCGGGGTTTTTAAAGAAATTTAAGTGAATCTGGAACCCTGTAGTATCTGTCTGGCTTAACAGGTGCAGGGGGTAAAGAGTCAGGAGACAGGCCGGACTCTGAAAATACATAATCTACAATGTCTAAAACAGGGGGGATAGCAAGAGGCCTATGCTGAAGTAGTAAAAGAAAATCTCTGAGCCTTTTCTTAGATTCTGAGTAGTCTTGGCTCTCCCAGTGGAGTGCTCCCTCATGGTATGCAGGGTTTCCCCAAAAGAATAATCCTCAGGAGGAGAGAGGCTGAAGGGATAGATTCTTCAGCATCAGAATCCTCATAGGGAGGAAGAGAGAATTCCTGTTCAGAAGAGGAGTCACAGGAAATGGAAACCTGATCTGAAGATTCATACTCTGTCTCTTGACTAGGCCTCTTATCAGGAGGGGGATGGGAACCCTTGATCAAAGTAATTAGGTCTTCGGCCATTTTGAGCATCTGTTTTTTAGGCATGAGGCCTGTCCATGGGCTTGCTGCACTTATTGCTTCGTCTTTAGTGGTGCTTTAGTCTTTGCCTTTGAAGCTGTAGTCGGTTTTACATATAACTGTGTAGGCCTGAAAACACCCTCAGAAGCAGACGCCTGCTCAGCAGCTCCGGACCCATCTGAGGGAATATTTTTCAAGTGTCCAATACCTTGAGTTTCCAGCGGCCTAAGTCTGCTCCACGTCGGACGCGGCCTGCAGCTCTGAGGTAGCGGGCGTCAGGGGATACGAAAGCGCCTCACTGAGAACTGGCGACTGGCTTAGAAGAAGCCACGTCGTCTGTTTTGGACCTCGGATGCCTGTCCCTTTCCTTGCGTTTCTTGTGAATTGCGGTAGTCGGATGGCTATCCGACGACATTTTGTAATTAAATCTTCGGCCAAAGTAATGAAATGCAAAATCGTACCGACCCTTAATAGTGCGTTGGTTAAATCTAGCACAAAACCTGCAATTAGCAACATTGTGATCAGGGCCTAGGCCAGGAATACAATAAGAATGGAAATCCTTATGAGGTATTTGCTTCCCGCTTTTTCTGACATCGGTCTGGAGCAAGAAAAAAGTTTCTCCAACAGGGTACTTAGCTTTAAATGAAGACATCGGATCTGAAATTCGAACACTAAAATCTCAGGAGTCGTCTGACCGGCACTTGCGATCTGCTTCAGGCACCGCGTGGCAAGAAAGACTGAAGAAAATGGTGTCAGCTACATCTTTTATACCCCTGACGCACTGACATCAGGGAAGAGGCGATAGCAACCGACCCTGGACCAAGACTTTGGAATTCAGGCCGTCTGCGGGTAGCCTGCCAGCAGGATAACAAACAGTAATGACTGCAACAGTGAAACACGATGAACATCAAGAAGGCACGGGGAGTGCCATCTACAAGGACAGAGAGGCTTTGGCCAAGTCACACATGCAGGCATTGCATGCCATCTCTTTGGATCCAATAGGTGGGGAAGGGTTAAGTAGCATAAAGACGACACTCCTTGGCAGCAATACGACACCCCAGATGTTAGAGCTCCTCAGCAGCCCCAAGAATGGATTGGCGTTATGTCTGCGGGAGGTAAGGAGAGCCTAGTAGACCTACAGGATGAGTTAAGACCTTGGGAGCAGCCACAAGTCACTTGTGGGAGCAAAAAAAAAAGAATAAAAATTACTATGCTTAAAAATCTTACAAAACACCTGCCAACCCTACCTACATAGACCAGCAGCAATGAATTCACCTACCCCAACAAAAACAGTTTTGAAAAGCAATAAAAAATGTATCATTGCATCTCCTCAACCAGCAAATCAAAACCGGGAATTAATTACAGAAAACAAGCAACTTCAGTCCAAACTTGTTTTGTAAATTTGACCCAAAGCAATCCTATGCCCACAGCACAACAATAAAGCAACTCCCTTCCCATTTACTTACACACACAAACACACACATATATATATATATATATATATATATATATATATATATATATATATATACATACACACACACACACACACACACACACACACACACACACACACATATATATATATATATTAATATATATAGTCAAAAAAAGTTCTTCAAATCCTACTTGACAAATTTCTTACACAGACCTGCAGTACACCATATTCACAACACATTTATTAAAGTAGTTAATCCTTTCATTGCTAAGACATTTATCCAAGTCTATACATTAAACCTAACTGGAAGCCCTCCTCACAGTTTTAAATATGCACTTATAATACCCCCCAAATAAACACAGACTTCACAGCCATAGCTATTGTAAGTCCACTAATTATTGAGAAAGATGGCTTACCTGCAAAATATACATTAAGTCATACGATAACCTTACCAAGACAGCATGGATACCATTCTAAAAATAGTGTAACAATATCTCTATACATTTTATAGAGCAGTGTCTTCAACAACATAGACCAGGGCCTGCCAACAAGTGCCAGATTTATAAAGCTACACCATTGCCTTTGAACAGCAGATCATAATCTACTGCTGAAAACCTTCGTATCACTACTGCTTCTACTGAAACAGTCTGTTCTTTCAGTTGTCCCTGTAACAAGGGTTTCCAAGTTAATTTCATGGAAAAATGCATCCAGTATTAGTACCTTCGAGGATCTGTGTTGGGTCTTTATTTCTAACACAAACAAAAAATCTTCCCAAAGCCCATACTAGAATTACTTGTCTGCTTTATGCAGATCACGCCCTTATAAATAAAGCCTACAAATGTGATGACTTTCCAAGTGTTTTTCAATTTGTGGAATTTGTTATACCCATAAAGTGGAATACTTAAATGCTCAAAGGGCTCACTAATCTTATTTGTAAGTTAAGCTGTTGTAGATACCAATCAGAGATATTGGCCCTTGTGGTAAAAATATAACATAAGTAAATATTCAGAAATATTTACACATCTGATTGGATCAGCAAATTAACATTCATTACCACAAAAAGTTAACAGTTCTGTCCTCTACTTTATAATGCCTACAGTATCACCCATCTGCTTACATAAACACAAAAAGGCTACTGGCCCCCAAGTACCTATAATTAAGCATTCTCTGCCTTGAACAGCACTGAAGACTATATATAATTCTACATTGCTCAAATCCTAAGAAAACAAAATCTGCTTTCAATATCAAAAACAAAATGGGTCTCACTTATGGCTGGAGCATCCCTACTTTTACATTCTCAAAACTTTAAACTCCTATAGACACATTTCCTACTATCCACATCTGGCACATCTTCTTCAAATTAAACCTCCCTCAATATTCTTGCAACAACGACCATAGGGCATCAATACTAAAAACAAACAATTTAAACCACTCTGCGAAAGCTTTCTCCAAAACTGCAGCTGCCTCCTGAAATGCTCAGACTACTATCAATAAGGAAATGTAACAGCACCCCCACCATTTAAGCAACTGCTTAAGAAATATTTTACTGACATGCATCAATGTATACCTCCAAAAAAAGAAGTTCAGTCATTACGCATGGATATCGGTTCCGAGCTTGGAACAGAGCCGGCCATTTTCCAAGCTCGTGTCAGCTTCAAACTCTCGAGCTAAACTCTTACCCACAATTCCCCTCTCCCTGTTACCTCAGATTGAGTTTGCAAGTCAAAGAAGGTAGAGGCTACCTCTGGTCAAATAACCTAAGAGAAATGGATGGCGAGATCCACTAGAAACCACAGGAGGGGGAAGAAGGGAGGGTCGTAATGACTGAACGAGGATCAACAATACAGATGGAACGTTATGATAAGACATAACTTCTTTATCTGATATTGTTAATCCTCGTTCATTCCTTATGCATGGGACAGAATCCCCAGCTACCTCAATTCCTGGGAGGCTCTCATAGAAGGACATTCCTGAGCACCATAGAACCAAAAGATGCTCTTCCCCTGGAGGCCAAATCCAATTTGTCATGATTGAGGAAGGTATGAGGCGTAGCCCAAGTTGCAGCTGCACAGATGTCATGTAAAGAAGCTCTGGCATGGAAGGCAGCAGAAGTTGCCACCAACCTTGTTGAATGAGCTTTCATGGTAGTGGGCAACGAGATATTACGTTGTGTGTAAATAAAAGTCACACAGTCCTTCAACCATCTAGCTAATGTGACCTTAGCAATAGCCGATCCTAATCTAGATCCAGAAAAGGCCAAAAATAACTGGTCAGATTTACGAAAGGTCTGATGGAGCGGAGTTTCTATCCATGAAAGCGCTTGCCAGTTCATGTATTTTGAACAGAGTAAATATCGCATTTGCTGTGTTTGGAACCTTTGTGGTCGTTTGTGCTATTTCAATTTCCTCCGTGGTTTTTTCATCAGTGACGAGGTTTCTGTTTTACCTATTCTTCTAGATTTATGAAAGGGTTTAGTCCTGTTTACGTAAAAATGGATTTGCCTGTGTATATCTAGGGTATGTAGGCAATACTCTCCTCTGTTTGAATGGTTGGAAAAGAAAAACTGGCAATTCAATGGCTTGATTAATGCACATTTCAAAAATCACTTTAGGTAGAGGCCGATAGACCAGATTGAAACAGGTCGGCCAGATAGTCTAGTATTATCGACACTGGTGCTGAAAAGGGGTCTACTTGTTTATCTTTCAGCCAACAGGTAAATCTTTTCCACTTGCTCAGATAAGTAATTCTAGTGGAAGACTTATGAGAAGCAATGAGAATATCACATACTGGTAAAGAAAGATCATTCTGCCTGGCAATCAAGGGAATTGGAGTTGCCAAGCCGTTAGCTTCAGGATGTTCAGGTTGAGATAAATCAGGTTTTGTGGGTGTGAGATCAACTCCAGGATTGGATGGAGAATTCATGGTCAATCTAGTAGGTGAGGCCAAAGGAATGGGAACCAAATCTGTCGTGGCCAATATGGTGCTATGAGGATTACCCTGCTCTTCAACCGTCGGACTTTCTTCAGAAACTGGGGAATGAGAGGAAAGGGCGGAAATGCGTAGAGAAGACCGGAGGGCCAATCGTGGACTACAGCATCCCTGGGTGACTGTCCCGGAGGGGTAATCAGGGTGAAGTAGTTGCTGCATTTGTAGTTGGTCAGGGATGCAAAGAGGCTGCAGCAAGGACGGCCTCAGCGGTGGAAGATCTCCGCTGCTATCAAGGGATTCAGGGACCACTCGTGAGGTTGCAAAATGCACCTGCTGAGTCTGTCTGCTATCATGTTGGAACTCCCAGGAATGTGCGTTGCTAGAAGAAAACGGTTGGTAGCCATCGCCCATTGCCATATCCTCATGGCCTCTCGACAAAGGGGGTAAGATTTGGTTCCACCTTGTTGTTGATGTACCAGACCACCGCCATGTTGTCTGAATCGCAATTGTCCCAGACTGCAGCAGGAGATGGAATGCTTGCAACACCAGAAGCACTGCCCTCAGCTCTAGAACATTTATATGCAGATAGGCCTCTAGTTGGGATCAAGGGCCTTGGACTGTCTGTCCCTGACATAGCCCCCCCCCCACCCCATCAGGGAGGCGTCCGTGGTCACTGTGGCCTTGGGTTGCTGGGGGGAAAGGGGTGAGACCATTGTGAGAGACTGTGTGTCATCCACCAGTTTAAATCCTGTTTGCACCTGTGGGTTACTCGAATCATGGCTGAAAGAGAATGCTGAAAAGGATACCATTGGGTGAGCAGTAGCCATTGTAGAAGCCTCATGTGAAACCTGGCCAGGGGAACAATGGTGATGGAGGCTGCCACGGAACCCAACAACTGTAGAATCAAGTGAGCCGTGGATTTTTCCTTTGAAAGGATTGGAATTGGTTTGTTGCTTCATCCTTAAAATTCTATGCTCTGGAATAGCAGCTCTGCAGTTTTTTGTGTCCAAGATAACCCCTATGAATTCTGTCGACTGAGATGGGGTGAGATTGGATTTCTGCCAGTTTATGGTTATGCCTAGCCTTTGAGCAGCGAGGAGAGAGTATGCCAGGGCTTTTTCCAGTAAATGTCTGGTGGGGCGGAAATGAGCCAGTCGTCTAGGTATGGAAAAACCTGGAATCCTTGAAGTCGCAAGTGAGCTGTGACAACTGCCAACACTCTGGGGGCTGTAGAGAGTCCGAAGGGCAGTACTGTGAAAGTACAGTTTTGTACCTACCATAAATGCAGATGTTAGAGTGTATACACTGCTGCAGTCATTACACTTGGGTTATCCTGTTGTCAGGCGGTTCCCCATTCGGCCTGAGTTCCAAAGTCTTGGTCCGGTGTTGGTCGCTGTCGTCTCTTCCCTGACGTCAGTGCGACAGGGGTATAATAAGATGCAGCCGACGCCATTTTCTTCAGTTTTTCTTGCCCCAGATGTCAGGTGCCCCCAAATGGGTAGGCAATTCAAATTGCTAATAAAACATAGATAGGAAAAGCAAACAACAACTTTTAGTTACCAGCAAATACTCCCCATAGGTAGTAAAGGGTAGACTATATAGGTACGTACCAGCAAGTAAGAGGGGAAGGAGGGAGGGTAACCTGGACTGTAGCAGTGTATACACTCGAAAATCTACATTTATGGTAGGTACAAAACTGTACTATGTTCATTGTGTTACATTGCTGCAGTCATTACACTTGGGTAGAATCCCAAAGCTGAGGTAGGGTGGCTGGTTCTATAAGGCATTAGGTGTGGCTATAAGGTCCTGCAGCACAGCAGTGGCGAAGCCAGCTCTGGATTTAGAGTATAAAGGCAGATGGTAATGCTTGGTGAAAGTATGCACAGAACTCCATGTTGCTGCTTCCAAAATATCACTGGTAGGCACTCCTCTGAGGTAGGCAGTTGAAGTGGCTGTTGCCCTGGTGGAGTGAGATCTAATGCTGCTAGGTATAGGTTTCCCATGGTGTGTGTAGCAGAAACGTATGCAATGTCCTATCCATTTTGAAATAGTCTGTTTTGAAATGGCTTTTCCCTGTGCTCCTGCAGCATATGCTACCAGTAATCGCTCAGATTTTCTGAAAGCTTTGGTTTTGTCCAAGTAGAAGCGTAACTGCCTGTGAATGTCCAAAGAATGCAGTAGTCTCTCCCCTTTATTCTGTGGTTTTGGATAAAAAGTTGGCAAGTGAATAGTTTGGTTTAGAGCCACACTTGAAACCACCTTTGGCATAAATGTAGGGTTAGTTCTTAAGGACACCCTGTCCTGGTGGAAAATGAGGAAAGGTTCCACTGTCATTAGTGCCCATACTTCTGAAACTCTTGGAGCTGATGTTATTGCCAAGAGCAGAGCAGGTTTCCAAGAAATATATTTTAATTCTGCTGTGTTAGCTGGCTCAAAGGGAGGTAAAGTAAATTTTTCAAAAACAAAGTTGAGGTCCCAAGTTGGAGTAGATGCTCTATGTCTTATGTTTTTAGCCCCTCTGAGGTACTGTTTTAGCAAAGGATTAGAGAAAATTGGTGGATCTGTCTTGTAATGAGCAGAGATGGCAGAGGTGTGGATCTTGGACGAAAAAGAGAGGCCTTTGTCCAGCATCTCAGTTAAATATTGTAGAATCTGAGGAATGTTTGGGACAATAGGGTCAAGGCTGTGAGCCTGGTTCCAGGCACAGAATCTCTTCCATTTATCCGAATAGGCTTTCCTGGTAATAGGCCTTCTGGCCTCCAGAATGACATCCACAACAGCTTTGGAGAGAGGCATTGCTTGCCTGACTAAGGAAATTTCCATGCAGCTAGGTTTAAGGTCTTTAGCTGACTGTGAAGTATCTGATTGTTGTGCTGAGGCAGCAGATGTGGGATTTGAGGCAATATCCAGGGTGGTTCTTGTGCTAAATTCTTTAAGACTGAGTACCAGTGCTGGCGTGGCCAGTCTGGAGCAATCAGGATCATCTTTGGCTCTTCTTGCCTGGCTTTTATGAGAACCATTGGAAGGAGAGGTAGTGGAGGGAAAGCGTATACTTGTAGGTTTTTCCAGCTGAATGACAGGGCATCCACTTTCCATGCTTGTGGATGGTAACTCCTTGTGCAGAATTTCTGTAGCTGGCAGTTCATTGGGGATGCAAACAGATCTATGTCCGGGCTCCACCATTTCTGTGTTATTCTGAATATTTGTGGATTCAATTCCCATTCGTGGGGGGTCCATGATGTTTCTGCTTAAGTCATCTGCCAGTGTGTTTTTCTCTCCTGGCAGGAATTGTGCTTGTAGATGAACTTGATAGATTAGAGCTGTGTTCCATAAGGTCATGGCTGGTCTGCAGAGGAGGTAGGAATGAGTGCCCCCTTGCTTATGTACCACATAGCTGTGGTTTTGTCTGTCTTTAGTAATAGTTGTCCTGGATGCAGCAGGTCCTTGAAAGCTATAAGGGTATTTTGTACAGCTAACATATCTTTTTGATTGATGTGAAGATGCCTTTATTCTGCGGGCCACTTGCCCTGAATACATTTTCCTGCCATGTGTGCTCCCCAGGCGTAATCCGATGCATCTGTTGTCAGTGTTTGCCTGGCTGTGGGTTGAGTAAAAGGCTGTCCCTTGTTGAGGTGACAAGCTTGAACCCACCATCAAAACTCCTGTTAAAGGCAAGGAATTAGTGGTATAACTGTTTCCAAACTTTGACAGTGCTAAGACCATACACTCTTTAGGAACCATTGTAGTTTCCTCATATGCAGTCTGGCAAATGGAATTAGTAGTATGCAAGATGCCATGTAACCCAAGGCCTGCAGAATTTTTCTTGCAGGGAGTTGGGTTTTTGTTGCCATCAATTGAAAGTATTGAGTCAGTTGTCCTTGCTTGTCTGGCGTGAGATAAGCCATCTGGGCCGTTGTGTTCAAGTTGGCACCCAGGAATATTATCTCTTGTGAGGGCACTAGTTTTGATTTCTTTTCATTTACTGTGTACCCCAGGCAACTTAACTTCTTTACAAACGCCAGATGCTCTAGAAGAATGTCCTTGCTCTCTGCTTGAATCAGGCAGTCGTCCAGGTACGGATAAATTTGAATTCCTTTCTGTCTGCAAAATGCAATTACTGGTGCCAGGCACTTTGTAAAGACCCTGGGCGCAGTAGATAAGCCAAAGGGCAGTGCAGAGAACTGAACTGATAGTGCATTGAACCTGCTATGAATCTGAGGTATCTTCTGCAGTTTTGTCTGATAGGGACATGCAGGTATGCCTCCTTGAGGTCCAAGGTCACGAGCCAAGCTTTCTTGCCCAGCATGGGAAAAAGCTGCTGTAGTGTCAACATTTTCAATTTCGGAACATCCAGGTAAGTGTTTAGAGATGAAAGATCCAGAATGGGCCTCCAGGCTTTGTCCTTTCTGGGAACCAGAAAGGGTCTTGAATAAAATCCTTGTCCTTGCTCTTGTGGTGGTACCTCTTGAATAGCTCTCATTTCCATGAGTGCTGTAATTTGTTTTTCAGCCTCTGCCCATTGATTTGGTGGCAGATTTGGCATTCCTTTTAACCTTGGCAGAGTGCGAAAGTGGAACCTGTAACCTTGAGATACAATGTTGAGAACCCATTTGTCTTTGGTGATCCAATGCCAGTTGTGATAGAAAAGTGCCAGTTTTCCTCCCAAGGGGGCTGCCAAGAGAGAGTTGTTTGGTAGCTGTAATGGGAAGTCATTGAGGCTGCTTTTTATATGGTTGGGGCCCGTCTTTCCCTTCTTTCTGGCCTGGTGCACCCCATTGTCAAGGCCTGTAAGGACCTTGCGGTTGACCTCTACCTCTTGGACGTCTGTATCTGCCCCTAGGAGGTCTGTCTGTAACAGGAAAGGACCAATTCCTTGTTGGCCATTTTCGGCTAAATCTTGGTGGCTGAACCTGTAAGAAACCTTTTGCATAGATTTTGCCTTATCCTCCATTTTCTTTAATACCTCTTCTGCCTTAACTCCAAACAACACATCCTGCTGCAAAGGTGCATTCAATAATTTTGCTTTAACATGATCTGGTAACATATGTTCTTTTAACCAAGCATGCCTTCTAATGACAGAGCCTGTAACTGCTGCTCTACAGGAGACCTTTAAAGAATCAAAACCACATTGCAAAGTATGCTTTCCCACTTGTTCAGCTGCATGCAATAAATCCTGCATTTTTTTTTTAAATTAGGAGGATCTGAATCTGGAAGCATTTTTTGTTTTAACTGAGACATCAAAAATTGCTGATATTTTAGCATGTGAAAATGGCAATTTAAAGCTCTCATTGCTAAGGTTGCAGACATATATGCTTTCTTTCCCCATCTATCCAATGCTCTGGAATCTCTGTCAGAGGAGCCTGGATTTTCTGCTGAGGCCTTAATCCCTTTGGGTCCCTGAGAAATAGTTTCAGGGTCAGCAACAGGGCTTTTATACAGAAATTTGTGTGAGTCAGGGACTCTGTAGTATCTGTCATGTTTAATTGGGGCTGGAGGTAAGGAGTCAGGATTTAAACTGGATTCAGTATACACATCATCCACAATGTCTAACACTGGCACAATAGCAAGGGGTCTGTGTTGAGGTAATAAAAGGAAGTCTCTGAGCCTTTTCTTGGATTCAGAGTAATCCTGGCCTTCCCAATGGAAATGCTCTCTAATGGTATGTAAGGTTTCCCCAAAGGAGTAGTTCTCAGGCGGAGAGGCTGATGGAATTGATTCCTCAGCATCAGAGTCCTCATAAGGGGGGTAAAGAATATCCTAGGTCTGAGGATGAATCTGAAGAAATGGACACCTAGTCAGATGAGTCATAGTCGGCATCCTGTCTGGGCCTTTTATCAGGAGGGGGATGGGACCCCCTGATCAGAGTGATTATGTCTTCGGCCATTTTGAGCATTTGTTTCTTAGGCATGGAGGCCTGTCCTGCAGAATGCTGTATTTGTTTCTTTGTTTTTAAAGGAGGCTTAGACTTAACAGGGGTTTTAATTGTTAACTGAGTAGGTTTGAAAACACACTCTGAAGCTTCGGGTTGGCTCATCTACTCCGGATCCCTCTGAAGGGTTAGCCTCGGTAGGCTGAAAAACTTGTGCGTCCGAAGGCCCAGCGATCTCCACGTGGGAGTCAGAGGCGGCCTGTGGTTCTGCAGAAGCAGTCGTCAGGGGCTGGGAAGGCGCCTCGCTGAAAACCGGAGAACTGGCGACCGGCCTAGAAGAGGCTTCGTCGTCAGGTTTGGGCCTCGGATGCCTGTCCTTGTCTTTGCGCTTTTTTATGTACTCCGGTCGTCGGAAGTTCTGACGGCATGGTGTAATTAAATTTTCTGTCAAAATAATGTCGGGCAAAATCAAACAGACGTTTAATAGTGCGCTTGTTAAACCTAGCACAAAACCAACAACCAGTGACGTCGTGGTCTGGGCCTAGGCATGGTATACAATAGGAATGAAAATCCTTATGAGGTATTTGCTTCCCACAAGAAATAAAGTTATTAACTTTTGCTGACATCGGTCTGAGGCAAGAAAAAGTTTCCCCAACGGGGTACTTAGCTTTGTACAAGACTTCGGTTCTGGATTCGGAACGAAAATCTCAGGAGTCAGCCGACCGGCACTTGCGAACTGCTTTTGCTTCGGGCACTGTGCGGCAAGAAAGAGAGAAGAAAATGGCGTTGGCTGCATCTTATATACCCCTGTCGCACTGACGTCAGGGAAGAGGCGACAGCAACCGACGCCGGACCAAGACTTTGGAACTCAGGCCGACTAGGGAACCGCCTGACGGCAGTATAACCCAAGTGTAATGACTACAGAAGTGTAACACGATGAAAATCTGGTAGTGACTGGCTCCCGCACAGAAGTGCAGAATTCTTTTTGGCCTGTCCACCTTTATATGGTAGTACGCATCTTGAAGATCTATAGAGCACATCCAATCGTCTTTTTCTAAAAGCGGGAGGACAGACTGTATAGTGACCATCTGGAATTTTTGTACTCTCACAAACTTGTTCAATACACTGAGATCCAAAATTGGTCTCCAGTCCCCGGTTTTCTTTGGCACCAAAAATAGTCTAGTAGAATCTGGATCCTATCTGGTCTGGAGGGACTATTTGGATGACTCTTTTTCTTAGCAGCTTTTCTATCTCTAGTGCTGCTTCTTCCCTTTGACTGGGTGGAACGTCGGGAAGATTTTTTGAAGGGGCGGGACAAAGATCGAAGGGGATAAGATAACCTCTGGTTATGATCCTTTCTACCCAAGAATCTGTGATGATGGTTAGCTGGGCAGAAGGGTACAAGGAGAAACGTCCCCAACCACCTCCAGAGAAAAGGAGTTGGGCCACTGTTCAGGAACGCTGGTAGGATTGACCAATGAAAGAATCCCTGGAACCCTGGTTACGCGGGTCCCCCTCTGCCCCGAAAGGAGCATCTTCCCTGTGAGTTTCCCCCTCTGCCTCTGGGGGAGGACTCGGCCTGTGTGTCACAGAAAAGACCCTGAGATTTCTTGAACCATATCTTCCCACTCTTTTGGTTTTGGGAGAAAGCACGTTGAGGGGAAGAATAACGGGCACCTATGGCAGAAAGGGTCTTACTGTCCTGTTCACATCTGGCCAGTGTGCTTTTAACTTTGGGCCCAAACAATGAGAAGGGCTCAATGGGGGCATTAAGAAAAGAAGACTTAAAAGATTCTGCGAAGTTGCACAAGCGCATCCAGGCGAGTCGTCTCAAGACCGCAGCTGAACCCGCCGGTCTAGCCGCTCCTTCCGATGCATGAGATATCAATCGCATAGAGGAGTTAGATATAGACTCAATGGTGGCCAGTTGAGAGGCCACTTTGTCACAGCACGAGCCTCATCAGACACTGCACCAGCTAAGGTTTCAGACAGCTCAGAAACCAGATCCCTTTGATGCCTGGTAAAATGTGTCATATAATTCAGGGACCTGATAGCAAAAGTCGCTGAAGCAAAAGTGTGCTTTAATATTCTGTCATTCTGTCCAGGGCCCGGGACTCTCTGTTAGGCGGATGGACAGTCTGGCTTTCTTCTTCTGTCAGATCTTTTTTTGTTGCGGCCGCCATCACCAAAGCATCTGCAGGAAGACCTTTGGACCAATGGGGATCTGAAGCAGGAGGGGACAAGATCTTATCTGGCTTCCGGGGAATAGCTTCAACAGTATCATGGGCCTTCTAATCACACTGCACGATGAACTTGACAAGTTCATCGGCAGGTGGAGTTACCCAGGAGGTAGGGGGCCGGGCGCGAAAGTCCTGCAGGAACACAGATTCCTCAGGGGTTGGATTAGAGGGCTGCCAGTCACCTCTCTGTTTCAGGATTTCAAGGATATCGCCAAATGATACCTCAGAGGGTGACCAAGGGGATCCTTCTCCCTCAGCGAAATCTGTCTCTTCGGTGAGGGACTCCTCTGTGGAGTCCATGTACTTCCTCTTACACAAACTTTTCTGGTGGACCTCCTCAGTGGGAGAAACTGGGGAAGACAACAGAAAAGGAGATTCCTGAGGGAATATGTCCTGAGGCCCTTGCACCCGGTGTCCGGTAGATGTGAATTGTGAAACCAGTGTACCAAAGGAGGGTGGAGGTATAGATACAGTCCGGTATCACCAGCAGCAGCAAAAGCCTTCATCAGTTGGAAGGCTGGTCCACCCGGAGAGGAGTGTATGTCTAGGACAGGGGGCACTCCTCCCCTAAATGGCTCAGCCTGCAGACTAGGAGTCCCTGGATGGCTGTGGAGCAGCAAGCTATGCGTGTCACAGCTGGCATCCTGGGTTGTAGCAAAACTTTAGGCAACTGCAGTTCCTTAGTGAGATCCATAAAGGGAACCGCAGAAGGAGAAGTCTGTACTATATCCATGGACTTCAAAGGCAATGAAGGAGGAGAATAAGAAGGTGCCTTTGGAGATGAGTGATCACCTCCCAAGGAAGGATAGTTCCTGGGGGGTGGAATATCTCTGGCCAAGAATGCCTGGTCCACAAGACGCAACACATCATGTTCAGAAAGACTTCTAGTGGACCTCACAGAGACTGAGGGAGAAACAGGCCTGTCCACAAACGAGAAAGACTTGGTGCCCATCTCATCTGACCGCACAGAGGACAATAGTGCCGAGAAAGACTGAACTACTGTAGTCTGCACCGAAGAAGTCATCGGTGCTGATGTCATTGTCTGCACCGACACAGGGATCGGTGCTGAAGTGGTTGTTGGTGCCGAAGCTGGAACTGAGAAAACTGGGGTCAACAATAAAAGCCTCGGAGCAGACGCGGTCAAGGACTACGCCGACTGAACGGTCAGTATCAATATAGTGGGTAATGGTCTGAACTGAGGAGTCCCTCGGTGCCGATATGTAGAAGGCTGCAGGAGAGGACGGAGCCAAAATCACAAATGGTGCCGAAGGTCTGGGCACCGAAAGCACTGGGGCTGACAGAGCTCCTGAGCCGAAATTTTAGCCTTTTTAGATTTTGGTTGGTGAGATTCCCCAGCCGGGGACGAAGGCAAGGATTTTGCCTTAGTAGAAACATCCATTTTCTTATGGGCTTTAGGAGGGGTTGAGACCTCTGACCCAAAAATTACCTATGAAAAGGGAGATTTTTAGAAGTCCCTTCAGTATATCAGCTTATTTTTCCTTTCTAACAAAGTTCTATTAGAAAAGCTCTCACAAATAGTACAAGGTGGTTCAACAGATAAATGGGAAGTTCCCAAACAATAAACACAGAGTGTGCATCAGAAGCAGGCAGTTTGTGTCCACAATCAGAACACTGCTTAAACCCCGGACTACCCTTTTTATCTGCCATATTAACAAATAGAAAAGTACCAACAATGGTGAAAGAGAGTACCCGAAGGTATGAAAGACAAAGGGAAAAGGATTACCAACGATGGTAAGGAGAAAATTACCTTGCGGTAAAAAAGGAAAGTAAAGGACAGAAATAAACTCAGGAAATTATGAACGCTAGATGCGATAGGGCAAGAGACAATAAAATATCAACTTTTCTGACAGAAAAGTAATTTGTAAAGCAATTAAACAATTGAGACTGTACTTAGATCAAGAGAAGTAGCTTGACATGACCGGATGGCAATGCGGCAAACGAAATCTGAGGTAAAACAGAGAGGGGAATTGTGGGTAAGAGTTTAGCTTGAGAGTTTAAGCTGACGCGAGCTTGGAAAATGGCTGGCTCGGTTCCGAGCTTGGAACAGATACCCATGCGTAAGGAATGAACGAGGATTAACAATATCAGATCCATATTTGCAGCTCAACATGAAGGACAGTGGCATCCGTATAAACTCTCATTCTTCAAGAAATCAATTGTGAAATGGTTAGGGGTTGTTGGGTGGGAAGTTGAGGAAGAATGAAAATGGACAACACAGATAGAATATTATGGTAAGTACATAACCTCTTCATCTGATCTTGTCAATTTTCATTAATTCCTCAACAGTTGGGACAGAGTTCCCAACTACCTAAATTCCTGGGTGGAATCTAAGAAAGGTTATTCCTGAGCATAGTTCAGACAAAAGCTGTTCTCCTCAAGACCAGATCCAGTTTGCAATGAGTGATAAAGGTAGGAGGACTAGCTCAAGCTGAAGCTACACACACGTCTTCCATGTAAGACCTGGAGAGAAAAACTGAAGAGGTAGCCATGGACCTAGATGAATGGGCTCTTAAAGGTTTTGGAAAGAACACACCCAAATTACTGCAGACAAATGATATACAATCCATCAGCTAAAGTTACCTTTATAACTTATTTACCCAATTTAGAATCTGCAAGAGAGAGACAATTCATCTTTCTAATTTATTTTGTTTTATGCAAGTAAAATATAATTGCCTATGAATATCCAATAAGTGCAACATATATTCACCTTTGCAAATTTAGGAAAGAAAACTGGCAGATTAATGGACTAGTTGGTGTTCGACTCTGACAACACCTTAGGAAAGAAAGGAGTGGTGGCTTGTAATGTTACTCTAGCCCTATGAAAAATCAAGTAAAGGAGGTTCAGAAGACAATGCTTGAAGTTCTGAAATCCTTCTAGCAGAGGTGATAGCTACCAAAAACCCAGTCTTCCAGGTCAGAAACTTTAGATCACATTTTGCTGCTGGTTCAAAAGGGGAATGAATTAAAGCTTGCACCAAATTTAAGTCCCATAGAGAAGTTGGATCTTTATGAGGTTGTCTCAAAAGAAGGGAACCTCTCAAGCAGGTCTTACAAAGTTTAGATGAAGCCAGGTTAGAATTCTCAAATCCAATGTGAAAAATTAGAGATGGCTGTTAAATGAACTCTAATGGTTGAGGAGCTAAACTCCACTGAAAACTGCTGACAAAAATTCAAGGACACTTTGTACAGGGGGTGAAAAGGGGTTAATATGTTTCTGATGTGCCCAAAAATCAAACCTCTTCCAATTACTTCTGTAAAGTTTTCTTTTAGAATATTTACAGGAAGATAAAAGTATATGATGGAGAGGAGATGAGAGCATAGGTAGTCTAGCTATGAACAGATATCTGGGTGAATCATGCCTGTCTGGTGAGACAGGTCTGGAATTGAATCCAGAATCCAAGGTAGATGTGTAAAACAGCAGGAATCATGAATAGAAAACCTGTTAAAAGTTGAAGTGAGTAAAAAAAGAGAAATAAACTTCTCTAATCTTAAACACTTCAGAGCTTAAGGCGACCACGTCCAAATACGAAAGTGGCAAATGAGATCTGAGGTATATTAGGGGTTGGTGCATTATGAGTAAGATAAGCTCAAGAGTTTTTTTGGTAACCATGAGCTGAAACAATGGTGTGTCGGAGCCAAGGGTCAGATCCGAACCCAACCGTTGAGGAATGAATGAAAATTAACATCAGATCATTGGTTATTACACTTAATCAAGTCTGAATATTTCTCTCCTTAGTAGCTTATACTAATCAGTAAGTCTGAATACTTCCTCTCCTTAGTAGCTTATACTAATCAATAAGTCTGAATATTTCTCTCTTTAGTAGCTTATACTAATCAATATGTCTGAATATTTCTCTCTCCTTAGTAGCTACTTCCTTTTTGCAGTTATGTCAACCACTGAATAACTATCTGAGCAAATATATGTACATCTCCAAACCATGTTATACCTTGTAAAAAAAGGGTTGCAAAGATAATATGTCCAGGTTGTACAACCAACCAGTTAAACCAACTGTACTAATTTCCAAAATCATGTATGAAATTACTGGCATGACTGCATATATGCCAAGATGTCCCAGACTGTGGCAGAAAGACAGTATACAGACCTTTTGCCAACGTAATAAATAATTTCCATGTCCAACCATTAAACTCCCATCAGATAAATATTGGTTTGATAGCTCACATAAGCCTTGATGTACTACCAACAAGCTCTCCTCAACTAGATTTGTTGACTGATGCAGACACGGGAGCTGTTCCTAGGGGGACAGACCCTGGTTACAAGTACCTCCGATCAATCCCAGATAACTCACAAAATTACTTTCTAGGATCATGCTGGTCATGAAGAGATTCCAGTTATCCACTTTGAGAAATGACCAAGAAACTCAGGATGCACCCCACCCTCACTTCCCCCTCAGGTGAGAGCTAACAGACTTGTGTCTCCTGATTCCAACATTCCTAAGGCTAGGATGCAGCTCAGTCTCAAGATCTCACTGGTCAAGGGTGAGCTCACCATTTACAGGCTATAGAGTTTTGCCAGACACCCAACTTCCTTTAAGGAGGTTCAGTTCTAATGTGCTACCCTAACATCGGTCTTTAAGGAAATGCCCCAATTTACTGCTTCAGGCTACAAGAAGGGCACTACAGCTGAAGTCCATAAAAAAAAGAGTACTCAAATGATGTCTAACAATTTCTTCCATCTTTGACATCAAGAAGATAGGCTGAGCCTCTGATGTGTATGGCAAGTAACACTGTGCCGTTGCCTAGAAGAGTTCGGGCAATGCCCATATGGGCCATGGCTAGTAATCTAACAGACACAAGGAGACACAGTGATGCTCAAGCATGCAAACTAGGAACTATGATCAACATCTGAAATGGGTAGACAGCAAAAAAGTAATGGTGGGTTCATTGGTAGACAGCAAAAAAGAAATGGTGGGCTCAGGGAATGAGAGTACTTGTGTAGCTGGTCTGTTACATCATGTTGCGTACTGGCAGAGAAGCAAGAATATAACCAAAGAATTTTATGGTGGGGGTTGACTGTGAAGAAATGCACAAGAACTCATCAAGTACAGTTCTTGATGTTAAGCTGCCAGAATCATATGCTGTGAACCATTTAAAAAAAGGCAAGTGTCAGCTCTAATTTTATTACTGTGCACCCTTTTGTAGAGTTTAAAAGATAAAATGCCTGCTTACAGAACTTACTTCAGTGAAGTCTCCAAAACAGAACCTTGAAATCTTTTACCATGATATTTAGCCCCTGCAACTGCGCAGAGATTTGTGCACACATTCTTGATGTTAAACAGAAAGCAAATGAGGTGAGCAAAGGACTCTGTCAATAGTGGGGTTCATCTCACATGTCTGTCATTTTCATGAACAGAATATAAAAGAAAAGAAGTGATTTGGACTGTACCCAGTTTGGGGATAGAAGATGGCATTTCATTCTTCCGGACATTATGTGTTTCTCTTGGCTTCAAACAAATAACCTTTGGCATGCACTGGGGGAGTTCATTGCTGAGTGGAAGGGCTTGGATGACAAAAACTTCTAAATCTAAGAAACATTTTTTTTTCCTTCCAAGACAGAATAGACTATTTTCATTCAGGCAAGGTTGCAGCTGCTAATGTGAAGGAACTAATGTACATCTGCATCTTTGTTCACAAGTGAGGGTAGAGCAGACTAGATTATTATTATTTGGTCTACAGAATCAGTCTAGTGGCATCCCTTCCTGCACCTAATTGATCCATTTGTTTCTTCACCAGGGCATCAGCCCTGTGGCTAATTTCTTCTCCACTAGACAGAGAGTCGGATGTTAGAGAGCAAGCAAGTCTGCAGATTCTGCACAATTTCTAACCCCACCCCCTCAGCAGCCTGAGAATTTCTCTACAGCTGCCTTGGGAGATGTATGCATGCTTCCCCATGTGCAGCCTCACGACCAAGTGGCATATCATTTGCAGTGCCAGGTTTTTCATGCTGCCAAGTGATGTAACTGCATTCTTGCAGGTGTCATCAATACAGCAAGCCAAGCTCCTCCAGTGATGGGCTAGCTGGCATCAGCTGCTTGCCCACAACCTTACCTATCACAAACTTAGTGAAAAGATAAAATCATGGATACAAATGTCAGAAATGAGGTTGCTTCCAATGGTTGTTGGGCTCACTTTCAATGATAGTGTTATGAGCCTGGCAATTCAGGAGAACCCTGGAATGCAGTCAAAGCTCCTGAGGACTAAGCCGTGCAACTTGAGATTTGGCACCTAGTTAGGATGCCCACTCCATACCTTCAGTGGGAGGTTTATCACCCACGGCTCATTGGAAGGTGGCCCTGAAGCAGGCCCAGGACATGCTAGCATGAGAAGGTCGTAATACCACCTGAAGGAGCTACAGACTCTTGACAGTATAAAAAAGGTCTGGTCCGCCTTGCTCAGCCTGCTAACACTGGGACTGTCACTAAAACAAGCTGCTCAGAATAAACAGACATGCATACAAGGAAAAGCACAAATTAAACATACAGCACAAATTAAACATACAATTAGTACATCTATATCATGCAGTCAAGTGCAAATGTTTTTTATTTTTTTGGTTGTCTCTCACTTAGAATTTTGACCATTTATCCCCCCCACCAAAGTTTTGCAGAGCAATGCAATATATGAACAGTATGGTGGTAGTGCTGCTGTAGTGTTGTCCCCTCACAGGAAGATGTTGCCTTGTTCGATTCTCAGCTAGAACGTCTTCTGTGTGGAGAGATGCATGAATGGGCATACCTTCGTTGAAGGTTGTGCGTCAGAGCTGGCAACTTGGCATGCAAAAATCTACTGTTAATCATTAGCGGTGGCGACCCCTAACCAGGAAAAGCCGAAAGACACAACAACCGGGAAAAGCCGAAAGTCACAACAACAACAACATTTAAAATAGCAAGTTAGCTGTGGTACTTACACTACCATTTCAGTCTACCTCCAGATCCAGCATCATCATCATACCAAGTACTTTGATGACAATATTTCAGGTCTTTTCCTGGAGAATGATCTGGCAAGAATGCTGTTGCAAAAAGTAGTAAAATAAAATACCTGCAAACAGATGGTCTCTGCTTCACCAAATCCATACAAGCCTGTTACATGTCCAACTACCTTCCTATTAAACAGTTACACACACCATTTCAGTGCAAGACAAATCAGGGAACCAAAATGACTGAAAATCCCATTTCACTGAAACATCATTTAATCAAATTCCAAACATGATAAAGTCAAATTTAGCCAATGGAATATTTTTTTTAAATATTTACTTTTCCATCTCTGCATATGTGGGGAAGGGAGTAAGCCCTCTGCACACCTGTATGCCTCTTACTTAAATATACTAACTCCATGATCACAAAACTGTGAAAAAAAGTGACAAATTCCACACACAGGGAATCAAACTCAGTGCTCAAATAGTAATCATGTAAGCAGGGGAATATGTACAGGTAATCACAAGCACTATGCAGAGCTTATTCATAAACTTCTAAACAATTCTGTCACATGCAGTGAAATGGACTTTCAACCAATAGATCAATGAACTAAATGGGCTTTCAAACATTTGAAATCAGTGGTTTGTCATTCAGTCATCCCATTAAACACCTCATTCTAATAATTCTCTAATTTTTTCAATGATACAATAATGCTCTCTCGTCTTGACGAAGTCATCAGACTCAACAGTCTTGAATCATTAGTGGGATGAAGGAGATTAACAAAAAGTGATGACATACAGTATTATGACTTGGCCGTTGATCATATTTAACATATACAACAGAAGGTTCCAAAAGACAGTGAAACAGTTTAAAGAAAAAAAAGTTGAACTCTTTAATCCTAAAAAGTACTAGACTTTATCAAAACCTACTACCATAATATATTTGTTTAAATATTACAGTGACTATCACATGATACACAACCAACAAACTCATAGAACGTAAATTAAAATGATATAAAATCCGAACACAAAACTTAAATCTTCCAACTTAACTATTAAAAATCATTTAATGACATTAGCTCATTATTTTCAAAAATGGGGTAACTGAAATCACAGTTTAAACCAGGGTTGTACAGTGGCATTTAAAAATTGTCTGCCATTCTACTTCTTTATATTATAACACTGTCTTCCAACACTCGTCCCATTCATCAATTTCAACTTTCTACAGAATGAAAAACAAAAACTTCTTAAATTCTAGACAAGTAAGACTGTGCTCATACAATGCATTATAAAGCAAGTGGCAGCATACATTATATAGGTGAGCTTGTTCGATGATTATAACTAACATGCTGTGTGTTCAAGACACTGAGGCCAATAAATTCACCTTGACAGTAAGCATAATCTTGGCATCCATGTCAAACATACACAAGTTAGTTATGACTGGAGAGAGCTTACCATAATCTTCTGTACTATCACATTTTAAGTAACCCATAAAGAAATGTATTTTGTTTTCTTACCTCAAAAACTATGGGGAAAAAAAAAGATGAGGTTCGATCTTGACACGATCTGAAGCTTTGTTGGGTCCAAG